>NC_140487.1:46593869-46851369 GCF_964271855.1 Acomys minous
TCCACGAGCCACAGATTGTCCTCTTAACTCAGAGAACGAAGCTACAGAGAGGCTGAGGCAGTTTTTCTAGTGCAGTCTTACTGCGAATCAATATTTCCCAGTCCTCCTTCTTGGACCTACTCCTTGGGCTTTGGCCTCTAGAAATCCCACTGCCATGGTATGAGACCCTAAGCAAATAACTTGTAGGCTGCCCAGGATACAGCCTCATTTATCCTTAGCCAATGATCAGCATCAACTACCAGTCACAAAACTGAGCCATCTTGTACAATCAGCCCAGTCATGAAGACGGTGGCTCTGATGACATGGACATCATCTGGAATGGAGAACCCCATGTACTGATCTCACACAACCCAAAGGATCGTAGAATTGAAGCACGAGGCTGTCACCAGACACTATGGGAGGGATGGTTTGCTACATGGTGATATGTAAAGATATCAGCCTTCATTCATGGTAGGAAGATTGATGAGGAGCAGAAGATGCTTGCCTCACAGTCCTTTGATGAAGAAAGAGACTTTAATAGATCTTTAGGTGATGATAACAATAGAATAACTATGTTTACTATGACTGAGAATTAAAGGTTATAGAGAAAAAAAAAAGCAAACGTCTTTTATTATTGAAAGGTCAACCCCCACTTAATATGCCTAGGAGTAAACAGACAATGATGACCAGAAGATAATGGGTGTAGTCACCATAGGTGTGTGCAGTAAAAATCCGTCTATCTAGAGATCAACCTATTATCTGTAGATCTGTCCAGTTCTCTTTCCAGCCATTCATCCATATAAAATCCATCCTAGGGGAGGAAGTGTGTGGGATTTTGCTAGATAAGGTTGAACTCTGACTTCTCTGGATAGCCATTTTGTGCTCAGTCTTTGAAGATGACTCCTTTTCTTAGTGGGGTTATTGCTCCATCTGACCTGGTAACCCCAGATTTTATAAGTGGTGTCACATAGTCCTCAAAGAAAAATGCAGGCCAGACCATTTCCTGATAAGGAACTTTAACAAGCACAGGCAATTCCTGGAAGTCCCCCACCATGCTAAGATCCTAGCCTCCAGCAAATGATCCTTAATTGTACCTAGGAGTCATCCCCTCACACACAGGATAATTAAGTACTATTGTCTCCTTCTTGTGATAGAGAACCCTGCCTCCATGTTACTGACTTTAAGTGAGGTACTGTACCACTGCATATCGATTAAGTATCCTGGTACCCTTAACCCTAGGATATCAAAACCATTCACCCTCACGACCCCTCCCCACTGCCCAAGGTCTATAAATAAAGCCTGGCTGGCTTGCAGGGGGTGTTTGAGCTCCTTTTTATGCTCAGGCTCATGTTCTCTTGATTGTCATTCCATCATGACCATCTGAGACTCCATTTATTCCTGGGGAAACTGCTGCGATAGGCTGGGGGGTTATGCAGCAATGGTGAAACAGCCTTTGCAGCCAGTGGGGCCTGCTCAACCACTACACTCATTGCTGACCCCCCGCTGGGGCACCACTGGGCCTGCACCTTACCCTGCCTACCAGCAGGTATCAAACCATCTGCTTCTGCTGCTGTGCTTAGTACAGAGGCCCAGGCAAGGTGCTCTAACACTTGTGGAGCTCCTGAGCCTTCACTGCCATTTGAGACTTACACTCTCATTCGAGAAAGAGCTAACTGTAACACCTGGTGTGGAAATTCATTTTCCATTCCCCCCTCAGATGTGGGTATCTTGGCTAAGTGCCCAGGCCACGGGGACTTGGGACCTTTGATCTTGAGATCTGTCCGCTCTTGTCTGCAGGTAAGCAGCACCTGGACTGACCTGCCGGATATGAGGGACTCAGACCTATTGTGGCATGCAAGCAAAACAACAGAAGTAGTCTAAACTTCACACATAGTAAGTCTTCAGAAGCTTCTGGTTTTGAACTATATATCACTATGATAAGTGTGTAAGACAATTATGACAAAGATTGGTAATGTATAATATTTATCCCTAAGGGATACTCAACTGTATAATTCACAGATTTTTTTTTTTTACGAAATGACTTAATTTTTCTTTTTTTGTTTGTTTGATTTTTTTCTCCTTTATTAATTTATTCTTGTTACATCTCAATGGTTATCCCATCCCTTGTATCCTCCCATTCTTCCCTCCCTCCCATTTTCCCCTTATTCCCCTCCCCTATGACTGTTCCTGAGGGGGATTGCCTCCCCCTGTATATGTTCATAGGGTTTCAAGTCTCTTCTTGGTAACCTGCTGTCCTTCCTCTGAGTGCCACCAGGTCTCCCCCTCCAGGGGACATGGTCAAGAAGCTCCAGATTTTTCTTATGTAGCATTTTCCTCTAATTATTGTTTCACTTTGTTCCTTACATCATTCCCAACATCACATAGAGTCTATCAACTTGATATAGTCACTGTGGTCAGTTTTAACATCTACATAGCAAAAGATTCTTCAACTAAGTGGCATACATAGTATTATCAACAAATTATGGACACAAATACAAAACTCGAGCCTCCAAGATAGACAAGAACAAGAAATGTCAAATAACCTCATTTAAAGAACAGTGACATGGGGCTGGTAGATGTGGTAGGAGGAATTCTCATGTATGCAACATATATCTTCTACTTTCTACAAATGTGGGCTGAGGATAAATATGGTAGAATTGATGCAAGGAGGAAGTATGTTGGTAATCTTAGACTACATAATATTTTTAAATCATAAGAATACATTAGCACACTAGTTCAATGTCAGTTTTTAGTCCCCATAACAGCTCAAGTCATAATCAAGCATATGGCAAATACTCACACTTGGGCCTCATTTTCATCCTAGAGGAAAATGTATCTTTTTTTTTTTTCCTATCTAAAGAAGCCGGAAGGAGTAAAATAATGTTGCTTGCTGTCTCTTGGCCATCTCTCATCCTCAGCTCCAAAGATCTGGGCTTCTTTTCATTATCCTTTGTGACACTGAAAAATATCTTTAGACTTTTTTTCTCAATCCTTTGTTGCTTCAGAGTCATTGGCACCCTTCCTTAGGCATCTAAATTATATTTGATCCTCATTCTTACATACATATTGTGACTTCCATCATTTTGTGTGTTTTCCTTGGAGATATGTACTGGTCTCTCCAGATCTCCCAACACTTTCTTTTTTCAGTGGCACCATCTGTGACGATGTGGTTGGTCCCAGTCCTAGTTTGACAGTTTCCTTTTCCTTTACCTGAATCTTCACCTTATTAATGTCTGAACTCCTAATGATATTTCTGTAAGCTTTCTGACACAGATACCTGACATGACATAACATCTTGCAGTTTCCAATTCTGCTTCTTTTCCTGGCTTGTCCTGACTTCAGGATGACACGCTACATTCCTGTTCAAGAGTTCTTGGTAATTTTTCTTCTTTAACAAGTCCCTCTGCATCAGCAGTGGTAACTCAAGGGGGGCAGCTTCCCTTGCTAAGTTGAGAACTGACCAAAATTGTTTCCACAGGATGCTCTTGTGAATGAATAGTGGAAGATGACTATAAACCAGTTTCGCTAGAGGATTTGATTGTCTTCAGGTCACCTGCTCCTGAAGCATGTTCTATGGCATTTCATTTCCTCCTAAATGTCAGTGGGACATTTGTATTTTTATGATTTCTCAATACAGCTTTGGCAACTTGGTTGATCTCTGCCTTCTTATCCATTTCATTGATGACAGGCACCATCCCTATGAATATACATGTTCTATCAAAGCAGGTGATTGTGTCAAGAGACAGGACTGAAGTTAGACGAGCTAGTCCAGCTCTCCTGGAAACACCTCTCACCTTCCAGTGTAGACCACGCGTATTTAAACAACAGCAGCAGAGCTCACACTCAAAGTGAGCTTGTCCTAGGAATACATCTCCTTTGCTTCGTGTTCTATGAGTTTTCTACAGGGCAGATATTTAGCTGTCTGTAGCTCAAATATTGCAAAAGCGAAATCGAATGCATCCAGCTATAAAGCCAATTTTTGTTGGTTATTAAGATCACGAAGCAGGCAGGAGTGAGAAGCTCTGGGTTGGTCTCTTTGGCTGGTTTATATTCTTTCTACTCTATAGGCTTGTTTCAAGAATCTGTGAAATCTAGGGAATTGTCTCCTTGGTAGGTTTACAATTGGGCAAAATGGTTTCCAAAGAACATTCTTATAAACATCCCAACTAACATCTATCTGACAATCCTTGCTTATCCATAAACAAATACATATATAGCCTTATTGACTGTTACCAAGATTCAATAAGTAGTGCATGTACATGCAAGACCAGGCCTGACATATTAATAAAGAAGGTATAGGCAAGAGAATGGTAGCATGCTTCAAATCCAGTGGCTATGTCCTCCCTGAATAATGCTACTTGTTAGCTTAAAGGCCTTAGAGGCAATTTCTGAACATCGGTTTTTGGCAAAATGATGATGAGAGTACCAAAAACATGAGGATGACAGTGAGTAATGGAGATGAATTTAAAACATGAGAAAATGGTTGGTAATAGTCTTTGGTGAGTCACTGGTGTTTTCAAGACTCATCTCAATCGATGATGTGTCTGGTTTGGGAGGTAGTAGCATGGATCATTGAAATCTTTTTCTAGAAGTTGCTGAACTTACTTTTAAATTCTTCTGATTCTTGCCAACTTTAAAGATGAGCAAGTTCTTTAAACTTTCTTAGCCTCCTATTCCTCTAGGGCAGATATTCATAAACTAATATTGTGAAAATGAAATGAAATAATCCAAATAAAGACCTTAGCAAAGTCCAGTTCAGTGTGGCAAATGGAAGACCCATGTTTCTTCCCTATTGTCCTGGGCACAGCCTAATTATCTTGAGACTAATTTCTGATTGGAGTTTGTAAATTTGCCTATAATGGAGAAACGCACATAATATTAAGCATAACATTTCTACTCAGCTTTATAGTTGTATTTCTACTCATAATTATGCGACTCAGGATTGCATGGTCCATACCAGCCAGGTGTGAATGCCAGTAGCTTCCATCAATATCTGATGGCTGTGTCAGCATGGGCTTTTGTAAGTTTTCCAGCATAAGACATGTAACATTTAGACTAGGTGCCGAGTAATAACTTGGGACATGTTGTCCTCTGCAATGGCCATTGTTACAGAAAGCTTGGTTTCTGAGAAATTTGTGTCTCACTAAGAACAGTTTCCAGTGAAATGGAGTACAATATAAGCCTAAACACATTCCCAAGGAGATGAAGATCAGTGTTTAACAATATAATTATTATTTCCATAAGTCCAGGCTTTACATTTAGCTCTTCAGTCTTCAAGAAAGGCTTATTATATACTATTTATCCAGCTGATATCAAAGTTAAATAAAGAGGCATATGACAGTGCACATGTGTTACTGTTCATCTAGCTATTGGGACCAGCTGGGAGTGCATAGGGAAGGCTATGTGGGCAGTGCTAAGAAGTTTGCTCTTTTTTCTTGCAGGCAGGGTAGTGTGATGCATGCTTTCTACTAGAAAGTGACAATTTCTTATAAATTTCTGTGAATGTCTCAGAGTACTACATTTGATAATCTTTAGACTTAAAAAAAAAAGTATCTTGGGTTTATTTTTAAACCCAAGAATGGGCTCTTCCTTCTTTTGCCTAGAATATAAGATATTCTGAGCACCAGATACGGCCACTACCTAAGGTCAAGTTTATTTATTCCGTTATAATTCATACATAACATTAGCTCACTTACCTAATTTTGTTTTTATTTCATTAAAACTTTTTTTTTTTTTACTTTATCACTGTTTTAAATCAAACTACTGGGGGCGGGGGTTGCATTGAAAAGAACCTTGCTGAAGAAGTCAGAAGGCCAGATGCCCATGCTAATCCAAATCCACATCACCTGACACTTGAAAGAGATATGTAAAATAAGTATGTATCGCCTGGTTAAGATGAAGGACTGAAATAAAAAGGCTGCTTTTGATTGCCCCTTCCTTAAATGCTGCTTTGCTAGTATGTGCAAAATTTGATACATTCTACATGGCTAGATGAAGCTGTATTTTCATACAGTTTATTCAATGTGATCCTTATTTTGGAGTATCATTTTCATAAAGAAAAGGGACTAAAAGAGAAGTACAGAAATCTTCCAAAAATATAGAAAAGTTAAGAAGGATTTCAGCCAGCCCTAAGTGTAGACAGTAAAAGAAAAGAAAATGTATGTTTTCTAGTGCTACTTATTTGAAGTGTTTAAGGTTGAGAGCCTCACACTGATGGAATAGAGGGAGGCTGTACATTCAAAGTCTGGTTCTATTTTGCTGCACATATGACATTGTGTTTACATGTGATAGTGTCCATAGGCACACACAACCTGTAACACCTTCATGCCGTTTCCACATAACAAGTGCATGTGCGGAAGTGTTTGTGTATACATAGAGACGTGTTCCAGTTCTGCTGGGGCACTGATAGCTATTTCTCTCTTGCTCCTCTGGCTGCATCGATTACACAAAGGTGGGAAGGGAATCTTGATCTTAGAGAAAGTTTCACTAACAAGAAAGCTGAATTTTAAAGCTAAAAAGAAATCACCTAAGAAGTTATGTCCCTGTGCACATCTGCTGACTGACTAGGCATTGCTTTGCCTCCTGTGCAGCTCTTCCAGTGGGTTTGATTAATTTTTTGCTGTTGCTGTTTTAACACTCACTACCAGGAATACATAAAAGGAAAGAAATAAATGACCCAGATCTCCTTAACCCAAGTAGGAGCAGAAGGAGAACCGTGTGATGCTACACCAATGAGAACCATTGTCCTAGTGTTCCAGGGGCCTTGCCAACAACAACTCAGGCCAGACACAGTGTCTAGGGAGGACATTTCAGAAATAGTGAGTTTTGCTATCTAAGCCCCGGGTGATGTCCGTGAGCACTGGGTGGTTAATTATTTAAAAACTTAACTTCAGACATTTTTATTAACTGTGTTGACACAAACTATAAATCATTCAAGTTTAGTTGTACTTCACCATGCTTTTAATATGTACTGACACTTACAAACTTCCATACGAATCAAAGAATTACCCTTAAAATTAGACACAGCCCTCTTGGATCCCCATCTCCGCTGTTCCTCATTTTGTTTAACACTGACAACATCAAGAAGACTCAACTAGATTTCCTCATGATATGGAAGGCATAATAGAATTTCATAGTTTATATTGATTTTTTTGTTGTTGTTGTATCAAATAACATTTCAAAGTTTAACTTGAACAGGATAAGCAATACAGTCTAGTGATGTCTGGTATCTTTTGATCATTGCTAACCATACAGAATGGCAGTACTCTGGAACATACTTCCTAGAAATACTGTCACTTCCTTGATTTGTATAAGTACATCTGTCACAGTGACAGTGCATTTCTCAGAGCATATTCTTGTCATTAAAAAACACATTTTGCTAAATATATGGTATGTTCATGTATAAATACACATCAGAATGCTGGCCCTCAAAAAATGCTTCTCATAAAATATTGTTGCTTTAACAGAAATTACAATCAACTAAGCATTCATTTATCTGCTTTATGTGTAGAAAGAAACATTCCTCCAGTTTGCAGTGACTCTGATTTATCATGGCATGTTAAGTAAACAATTCTGCTCCACAAGAATGTGTGTGAGTTATGCTTTAGAAACAAATTATAAAATTTACATAGAAATTAGAAATTCTTTTACATCATAAATTTGAAAAACTGTGAAAGGAGAGCACAGCTTTTATTTATTATGTATACAGTGCTCTGTCTGCATGTACACTGCATGACAGAAGAGGGCACCAGATCACATTATAGATGGTTGTGATCCAGCACGTGGTTGCTGGGAGTTGAACTCAGGACCTCTGGAAGAGTAGCCAGTGCTCTTAACTGCTGAGCCATCTCTCCAGCCCTGAGAACTCAGCTTTTATTTCTTAAAAGAAAGTAAGTGGAGAGCAGTGTGTCTACGGCAGGCATGGGTGCCGGAAGCCTCTGTGCAAGCCAGTTCCTTTTTTTGATGTGACTATCTTAGGCAAGTCACACAGTGTAGTTGATGAAAATTTACTCAGTCCGTAAAGTAAAATATATGGCAAATCGTCCAGTGCTATAAATATTATTGCTTGCAACAGATACTTCATTTTATTTTATTTTTGTTTGTTTTGTTTAATTTTTTATTTTTAATTTCTTCAGTTTATAATATCCTGATTGTAGCGCTTTCCCTCATCTCAGACAGGAAACTCTCCTCCCCTGTCATCTGACTCTAGCCTATCAAGTCTCATCTGGACTACTTGCATCCTCTGAGGCCTGGCAAGGTCGTCCTGCCAAGGGTAAGTGATCAGTGAGTGGGCACCAGAGTCCATGTCAGAAGTAGCCCCTACTCCCCATATTAGGGGACCCAAAGAAGACTGTTCTGCCTATCTACTAGTTGAGCAGAGGGTCTAGGTCCTCACTATACACGGTCCTTGGTTTGTACATTATTCTGTGCAGCTAACTGCACCCCTCCACCTTCCACCCTTGCGCCCTGTCACAGATTTGTTGGCTGCATTAATCTCCTTGTGTCCTCCTGTCCCTTCTAGGTCCTTCTATCCCCCCAACTCTTCGATAAGACTCCTTGTGCTCCACCCCAGAGTATGGCTGTGAGTCAGTCGCAGCATCCGCCTCCATTCCCCTCTGGGTAAGTCCTTCAGAGGACCTCTGTAGTAGTCTCCTGTCCTGCTTCTTCCCTTCAACCTCCTCCAGTGTCTATTCTATTTGCCCTTCTGAATGGATATTAAGCATCCTCCCTCCCTAAGAGCCTCCTTGTTACTTGGCTTCCTTAAGTCTGTGAACTGTAGTATGGTTATCCTGTATTAATTGTGTGGCTAATATCTGCTTATGAGTGAGTATGTACCATGTGTGTCTTTCTGGGTCTGGGGTTACGTCACTCATGACGATCTTTTCTAGTTCCACCCATTTGCCTGGAAATTTCAAGACTTCCTTGATTTTAAGTAGTAGTGTTCCATTGTGTAAATGTACCACAGTTTCATTATCCATTCTTCAGTTGAGGGACATCTAGGTTGTTTCCAGATTCTGCCTGTTCTGAATAAGGATGGTATGAACATAGTTGAAGAACAAGTGTCTTTGTTGAATGGTGAAACGTTTTTCAGGTATGTGTTCAGGAGTACAGCTGGGTCTTGAGGTAGCACTATTTCCACTTTTCTGAGAATGCACCAAGTTGATTTCCAAAGCGGATATACAAGTTTGCACTCCCACCAGCAATGGAGAAGTGTTTCCTTTTCTCCACATCCTTGACAGCTTGTGCTGTCACTTGAGTTTTTTTTATATTAGCCATTCTGGTAGGTGGAAGATGGAATCTCAGAGTTGTTTTGATTTGTATTTACCTGATGATTAAAGATGTTGAACATTTAAGTTTCTCCACCATTCACTGTTCCTCTGTTGAGAATTCTGTTTGTTTCTGTACCCCATTTTTAAACTGTACTAATTTGGTTTGGTGATGTTTAATCTCTTGAGTTCGACATATATTTTGAATATTAGCCCTTTGTCAGATGTAGGGTTGGTGAAGATCTTTTCCCAATCTGTCTGCTGTCCTTTTGTTCTGTTGTCAGTGTCCTTTGCCTTACAGAAGCTTTTCAGTTTCATGAGGTTCCATTTATCTTAGAGTTTGATCCATTGATCTTAGAGCCTAGGCTGTTGACGTTCTGTTTAGGAAGCTGTCTGCTGTGCCAGTGAGTTCAATGCTCTTGCCTACTTGTTCTTCTAATAGATTTAGGGTGTCTGACTTTATGTTGAGGTATTTAATCACTTGGACTTTAGTTTTGTACACGGTGATAAATAAAGGTTTCTTTAGCTTTTTCTACATGCAGACATCCAGTTAGACCAGCACCATTTGTTGAAGATACTATCTTTTTTCCATTGTATGGTTTTTAGTTTCTTTGTCAAAAATCAAGTGTCCATAGATGTGTGGGTTTATTTCTGGGTCTTCAATTTCATTCCATTCATCTGTTTCTATGCCAGTACCTTACAGTTTTTATTATTGTTGTTCTATAGTACAGTGTAAGACCAGGGCTGGGGACACCTCCTGAAGATCTTTTATTGTATAGGATTGTAGTTATTTGAGGTTTTTTGTTTTTCTATGTAAAGATGAGAATTGTTCATTCAAGGTCTGTAAAGAATTGTGTTGGCATTTTGATGGGAATTGCTTTGAATTGATTGATTGTGGCACGATTGTCATTTTTCTATGTTAATCCTACAGATCCATGACTATTGGGGATCTTTTCATATTCTGACATCTTCAATTTATTTTTCTAGGAACTTGAAGTTTTTTCCAAACAAATTTTTAGTTGCTTGGTTAGAGGTACACCAAGATATGTTGTTTCTGTGGCTATTGTGAGAGGTGTTATTTCCTTAATTTCTTTCTCAGCTTGTTTGTATTTTGTATAAAGAAAGGCTTCTGATTTTTTTAGTTGATTTTATATTCAGCCACTTTGGTGAAAGTATCAGCTGTAGGAGTTCCTTGGTAGAATTTTTGGAGTCGCTTATATATACTATCATATCATCTGCATATAGTGATACTTTGATTTCTTCCTTTCCAAATATTATCCATTTGATTTCCTTATTTTTCTAGCTAGGACTGCAAATACTATATGGAAGAAATATGGAGAGAGTAGGCAGCCTTGTCATGTCTCTGATTTCAGTAGAATTGATTTAAGTTTCCATTTATTTTGATGTTGGCTATAGGTGTATTGCATATTGGCTTTACTATGTTTAGGTAGGTATGTGCCTTGTAACTTGCTCTCTCCAAGACTTTTAATATGAATGGGTATTGGATTTTTTCAAATGCTTTTTCATCACCTAAGGAGATGATCATGTCATTTTTCTTTCAGTTTGTTTATATGGTAGATTACATTGATGGCTTTCTATATATTGAACAGCCCCTGCATGTTTGGGGTGAAGCCTACTTGGTCATGGTGGATGGTATTTTTGATGTGTTCTTGGATTCAGTTTGCAAGTATATTATTGAGTACTTTTTCATCAATGTTCATTAAGGAAAATAGGTCTGAAATTCTCTTTCTTTGTTGGGTCTTTATGTGGTTTAGGTATCAAGGTGTCTGTGGCCTAATAGAATGAGTTTGGTAGTGTTCCTTCTATTTATATTTTGTGGAATAATTTGAAGAGAACTGTTATTAGTTCTTCTTTGAAAGTTTGGCTGAATTCTACACTAAATCCATCTGGCCCTTGATTTTTTATTTATTTATTTTTTTGTTAGGGGATTTTAATGTCTGCTTCTATGTCTTTTGGGGATATAGGACTATTTAATTTGTTTACTTGATCTTGATAAAGTTTTTGTAAGTGGTACCTATTTAGAAAATCATCCATTTCATTTAGATTTTCAAATTTGTGGCATAAGGCCTTTGAAGTAAGACCTGATGATTCTTTGGATTTCCTGTGTATCTTTCATTATGTCTCCTTTTTGATTTCCAATTTTGTTTATTTGAATATTGTCCTTCTGCCTTTTTGTAGTTTAGCTAAGGATTTATCTATCTTGCTTATTTTATTGAAGAAACAGCTCTTGGTTTCATTGATTCTATGAATTATTTTCCTTTTCTCTAATTTATTGATTCAGTCCTGAGTTTGATTATTCCCTCTTGTCTACTCTCCTGTTTGATGTATCTGCTTGTTTTATTCTAGAATTTTCTGTTGTGCTGTTAAGTTGCCTCAGTGGATCTTTCCAATTTCTTTATGAAGGCTTTTAGTGTGATGAACTTTCTTCTTAGCATGGCTTTCATTGTATCTCATAAGTTTGGGTATTTTGTGCCTTCATTTTCACTGAATTCTAGATAGTGTATAGTTTCTTCATTTTGTCCCTGACCTAGAGGTCATTGAGTAGGATGTTGTTCAAGAGTTTGTGTCCTTTCTCTTGTTTCTGTGGTTGTTGAATTCCAGCTTAAGCCATGGTGGTCTGATTAGGTGCAAGAGGTTATTTAGACCTTCTTGTATCTCTTCAGGTTTGCTTTGTGACCAAGTAGACTGTCAGTTTTGGAGAAGGTTCCATAAGGTGCTGAGAAAAAGGTACATTCTTTTGTGTTTGGGTGAAATGTTCTGTAGGTATCTGTTAGGTCCATTTGATTAACAACATCTATTAGTTTTGATATTTCTCCATTTAGTTTCTGTCTCGATGATCTGCTCATTGGTGAGAGGGGGATGTTGAAGTCTCCCACTAGTAATGTGTGGGGTTTGACGTGTGACTTAAGTTTTAGTGATGTTCCTTTCATGAACGTGGGTGCTCCTGCATTTCAGGATTGAGACGTCCTGTTGGTGTCTTTTTCCTTCGGTGGGTATGAAGTGCTATGTAACAGAATGGTTAGTTCAGCTTGCTCCTTGGGTCTGTTTGCTTGGAATGCCTTTGTCCAGATCTTTACTGTGAGGTGAAGTGTATCTTTATTGCTGTATACAGCAGAGTGTTGGGTCCTGCTTTCCCATTCATTCTGCTGGCTTGTGTCTTTTTATTGAGGAGTTTAGGTGATTGATGTTGAGATATTGTTGTTAGTTCTTGGTATTTTAATGTTGGTGGTGTGTGTGTGTGTGTGTGTATGTATGTGTGTGTGTGTGTGTGTGTGTGTGTGTGTTTGTGCACGCACGCTTCCCTTCTTTTGGTTTTGCACATGTGGGGTTATTTATGTCCCATGTTTTCCTGGGTATAGTTAAACTCCCTCCTTGGGTTGACATTTTCCTTCTATTATCTTCTGCAGGGATGGATTTGTCCCCAGGTGATGTTTAAACTTGGTTTTGTCATGGAGTTTCTTGTTTTCTCCATGTTTGGTGACTGAAAGTTTTGCTGGGTTTAGGAGTCTGAGTTGCATCTGTGGCCTCTTACTGTTTGCATGAGATCTGTCCAGGTCCTTCTGGCTTTCATAGTCTCTGTTGAGAAGTCAGGTGTCATTGTGATAGGTCTGCCTTTATATGTTAATTGGCCCTTTTCTCTTGTAGCTTTTTAATATTCTTTCTTTGTTCTGTACATTTAGGGTTTTGATTATTATGTATCAGGAGGATTTTTCTTTTCTGGTCCAATCTATGTGGAGTTTTGTAGGTTTCTTGTATGTTTATAGGTATCTTTTTCCTTAGTTTGGGGAAGTTTTCTTCTATGACTTTTTAAATATTTTCTTGGTTGTGGAGCATGGAGTCTTCTTCTGTTCCTATTATTCTTAGGTTTGGTATTTTTATAGTGTTACAGATAGATTTCTTGGAATTCTTTTCCCTTTTCCTATTTTTTTTTTTTTTTTTTTTTTTTGGGTCAGGAACTTTTCAGTTTTAACATTTTCTTTGACTGATGTATACATGACTTCAATCGTATTGTCTACTCTTGAGATTCTCTCCGTCTCTTACATTCTGTCAGTGTTGCTCATGTTTGCAGTTCCTGTTCTCTTCTGTAGGTTTTCTAATTTCAGGATTGCCTCTGATTGTGTCTTCTTCGCTGCCTCTAATTCCATTTTTAGGTCTTGAACAGTTTTATTGATTTCTTTCATTTATTTCTCCCATTTTATTGTATTTTCCTGTAATTCTTTTAAGGATTTATTCAATTCCTTCATCTATTTGAATGTATTTTCCTATATTTCCTTAAAAATTTATTTTTCTTCTCCAAGGCTTCTATCATTTTCATGACCTCGGATTTAAAATCTTCGTCTCGCACTTCGGCGGTGTTAGTATCTCCGGGGCTTGCTTTGGTAGGGCCACTGCTTTCCAGTGGTTTCATATGGCTCTGTGTTTTGTGGCTTATGTTCTTGTACTGACTTCTAGCCATCTGGTTGTCTCTGGTGTCAGCAGGCCTGGAGGTCCCTCTGATGGGGTTGCTGTTTGTGTCCCAGGTGGGCCTGGCAGGTTGGGAGCAGCTGAAGAGTGCTCTGAGCTGAAAGCTGCTTGATAGGGCTCCCAGAGCCCTTCTCCGTATGGTTGAAAATGTGGGTTGTGGCCTGGGTCTGACTCACCTCTACTGGTTTGTTGTCTGTGTCCCAGAATGGCCAGGCTTATGAGGAGCAGGTGGAGAGAGATTCAAGCCCAAAGCTGCTTGAGTGCCCCACAGGCCTCATCACTGTTTGTATTCCTGATGTGCCAGGACAGAAAGGAGCTAGTAGAGAGAGAGATCCAAGCCCAAATCTTCTCTGATGCCCCACAGTCCTCCTAGGCATGGCAGCTAAGGTGGGTTGAGGCCCGTGCCCTACTCACCTCTCAGGAATGAAACCAAGACTTCAGAGCTTGCCTGAGTTTCCCTCCCAGCACCCAGCAGCAGAGCTCACTGCACATCACACAGAAGCATTCAAGCCTTCTCAGCAACCATGTTGAACCACGCAAGACCTGTTTCTTTCACAAAAGTTAGGAGGCCTATTTCTTTCACAAAAGTTATGACATGAAAAAGTTTAACAAGTAATAAAATAATATTTCATGCCGGGCATAGTGATTCCTACTTAGAGTCCCAAGACTATTAAGTCAGAGTTGGGAGGATCTCTGTGAGATCAAAGCCAGTCCGGTCTAAATAACCAGTTCTGCAGACACTAGTCAGGACTACATTGTAAATCCATGTCTCGCCGGGCGGTGGTGGCGCACTCGGGAGGCAGAGGCAGGTGGATCGCTGTGAGTTCGAGGCCAGCCCGGTCTACAAAGCGAACCAAAAGAAAAAAAAAAAAAAAAAAAGGAAATCCATGTCTCATTTTTTTCCCCAGTAAGTTTACAGAATAACCATTTTAAAAGAAAAGGAGTATGAGAATATTAACCCTTTAACTGATTACGGAGTATCAAGATTAGTAAGAATGCTTAGTGCTGAAAATATTCCAATACTTAAAAATCGATTTGTAAAGGAATTTTGGATATTTCTTGAGATAATGTAAAATAAAAATTTTAAAGATTGTAGTATGAAAGCAAAACTCTGTTTCTGATATGACAGCATGTAAATGGCTACTGTGAGAGCTGTGGAGCTGGATATCAGCTGCTGAGGTGAGGAGACCTGCTGGGGCCCACTCCTGAGATGATACCTCTGTGCACAGGGCAGGGTTAAACTTAGCAGAACTCCTATTTTTGAATCCTTAGCTAAAGCAGTTAAGTAGCATGACAGATTTGTAACATTTGTTTGCAGTCTTCTGATTTTGACCCAGAGTGTATCCTATTATTTCAAAGTCTGTGTGAGGCTGATATCATACACACTGATCACCTTTGGGCTGTACTTAGAGTGAAACAAAATGGAATAAAACTAAAGAAATGGAAGGAGGTGGAAAAGGACAGATTTGACAGAAGAGGGAGGAAATACTGCACTGACTCTCTGAGTAGGATAAAGAGGCCAAGAAAGCAAGCTTCCCAAAGCACTTGTTCTCTTCCTTATTCTGGCATATCGACAGCTCATCAGGACAGTGCCCTAATTTTCTAATAATATGAATTTTGTTGGCAAAATAATTTTTTTTATTTTCAATATCCAATCATGAAAATGTTTTGGTGTTAGTCACTATGTCACAAAGTTTCAAGGTTAAAATCAAACTATAAACTTTAATGTGAGGTAGTTAGAAAGAAACAACAGTCAATTTTGTAAAGGCGTACAAGACTTTAAGTAGACAAAACGATCTGTTGCAAAGAGGACTACTGGATTTCAAAAAAATATTACAAAGCTATAATAGGCACATGGTACAGTCCTGGATTAAAAATAGATTAAAAAAAATAACCTATATACCTCCATAGTAAATCCATGGATTTTCAGCCTTTTGATGTTTTGAAAACATTATCTGGATCATACAACTGGAAAGCTAGAAAGTCTTCAGTAAATAGCTCCAGGAAACAAATGAGAAAAAGTAGGTGGAGCAGAGCTATGCAATCCTGAATAACTCAGAGAAAAACCAGGCACTTACTTGACAAGAAAAATAAAAATAGATTCAAATGGATGTAAGATATAAACACAAGACCTAAAACTACAGAAAGTAGAAAGTATAGGGGAGATCTTCACTGGAGGGACGGGGCAGGGTGGGCACACCTACTGCTCTTGCAGAGGGTCAACATTGTGCTCCCAGAATCCACACTGAGTGCCTCAGAACTGTTCATAACTCCAGTCATTATGGCCTTCAAGTGCTTACACATACACAAGTGAACATATTCATCGACATAATTTAAAATAATAAATATTTTAGAAGATATATGGGAAATACTTCTTCACATTGTCCTAGAAAAGAATTTACATGAATTGCAAAACTTTGCACACCAAAGGATCAATAAAATGATGGGTCAGCTGAGAAAACATTCGCCTACCAGACATTTAATAAGGAGTTACTGCCCAAAATTTACATAGAGCTCAATTCAATAGCAAGCAATGGATAACATCATTTGAAAATGTCCTGCTTGGATTGACAGCTCTCAAAAGTCAGCACTGCAAATGGCCTAGAGGCATGTAAAAAGGCTGGGCATCACTAATCTTCAAGGAAGTACAAATTAAAATCACAATATTGTGTTACTTCACATATAAGAATGATTATTGTCAGATTGGCAATTTGTAGCAAGTATTGTCAAGAATAGGGACAAAAGAGAACCCTGTAGACTATTTGGAAACAATGTTCAATTTGTACCTCCATTATGGAAAAACAGTATGGAGCCTTCTTCTCAAATGACACATAAGTCCTACATTTGACATATAAATCTAGACCAAAGGAAACAAAATCAGTGTGTTGTAGATACCCTCTTCTGATCAGTAAAGCCTTCATATGATTTCAAGTTCAAGGCCCACTGATGGGTGACAGAAGAAAATGTGGACATATGGAATTTAGTACATCCAACTCATATGCACAGAAAGCATAGCAGGGTTTACCAGAAGCTGTGCCTGCAAAGGTAGAAAGGGAAACTGTCCAACAGCAGAGACAGTCGGATGAGTATGACTGAGATCCGCACTGTACAGTGTGGCTAATGTGGTAGGACAATGCCACAGTTCAGTTTACGAATTGCTGAAATTATGGGTTTAAGGCACTGGAATTAACTCCCCCCCCCCCAAATTGCTATCATTCATATATTCTATTTAGCTTTATCTTCATAAAGTTTTGCTTTCTTTCTTTTTTAATGCTTGAAGCTGGCCTTGAACTTGAGAACCACCTGCTTAAATTCTCAAGTGCTTGGATGAGTCTATAATACCATGCCCGACAGGACAATCTTTGGTTATATAGCAAAACTAAGTTTATATATAATCTGGTTGTTCACAGAGGTCTTCCACCTACTGAGAGCTAGTCAAGGGTAGGGTGTGGGGATCATACGACTTATGAAAAGGACCTATGTCTCTCACATGTGAGAATCTTACTTTAAAAACAGCAAATCCTCTCCATACAAGAGAACCCCATTTGTCACCTGCTGTTTAGGTGGTTTAGGCGGGCCTTTAACTCTAACTTCAAACAATGTGAAAAACAGCAGTCCTCCCATTTCAAGAATGATGGAGAAGAGGCTGTTGAGGTTTCTCAATGGATAATATTCTTGCTACCTGAATTCAGACCCCAGCCTTCACCTGGGAAGCCAGGAGAGATGTCAACCATTTCAACCAAGTGGGGATCTTCAGTGTGAGAGTCTCAACAGAAAAAACAAACAGAAAACAAAACAAAACAAAAAACAATGGAGAGTAAGAAAGACATCCAACATTGACCTCTGACCTCAACACTTGCAGGCACAGGTGTGTGTTCCTACACATACATGTACACTGATAGCACACACACACACACACACACACACACACAAGACTGATAGTAAATGTTCAAGAAATAGCACACAATTAGTCTACTGTAATGTTTAGCTTCTAGGTTCAAGCACTCTCAGGTTCTTATTTACTGATTACTTCAGGGTCTAAACTCTGAGTGTTGGCTACAGGTCAAATGTGGAGTGGGTTTAATATGGTAGCCCATGTGCAAGTCCGGCACAACATTTTAAAAACTATTTTTAATGAAAAACTAGAACAAAAAATATTGATAAAAGAAAGATAAAGGTAGCCTGGGTACAAAGCACATGAAAATGTCTCATAGCATGCTAGAATCCACTTAACTCATTTGTTTTCAGCTTTAAGGACTCTAACAGATGATTGCCTATTAACTGTTTCCAGATGCCCCTTTCGCCATGTGTCTTCCAACCCTTTCACGAAATCAAGAGAGTCTGACTATGTGTAGCTCTGAATGTGGAAGAGAAATGGAACTTTCAGTTGAAGGAACTGAAATCCCATAAAAACTCATGATGCAATTAAGACTTACTGTCCTACTTTTTCTTTTTTTATGCAAGTAATTGAAAAAATTGCATTAAATTCAATTTGCCTGACATGGATAAAAGTTAGGCTAACACCCATAGGGCTTTCCAAACCTGTATGTGTTCTTAATATTAATTTTATAGTGATTATAAAGGAACGCCTAAAACCCAATATAGACGTATTCATACAATCGGGAGCACAGTACTTCAAAAATAGAACAGAAAGAATTCACCTTGTGGGTATGTCTCATTTGTTGTCCTAAATATTTGTCTTTTCTCATATTCTTGCATTTTCCAGTTCCCTTGTACCAGACATGCTTCGGAAGCACCACAGAAAGGTGGATGTCATTTGCACTTATGCTTCATGAATATTTTAGTTTTAAAACTCTACCCTCGGGGTCCTTGCATCACTAGAGCATTATATTTCTTTCTTGATGCATAAATTATGCTAAAAATGCTTCCAATTTGAAGGGTGGTCAGCCTGGAAAAGTCAGAAAATCAACAGGGTTGATTCAGTGCAGGGTCACCGTAGAAATACACAAGTTAGGAAAGTGACACTATGTGTAATGTGTTGCCTTCTGTTACCAGTTACTAATGCTTAAAATAAAACTCGGTCTAATAACACATTTTATATAAAAATCACCAGTCCCTCCCTGTTACATAAATTCTTTTATAGTTTATCATGTCTCTGACATGAGGTCAAGACAAAGCACAATGACTTGCAGGCACAGGCTTGCTTTCTGCCTTCACCAAACAGACAGACTGAAAACTCGACTGGGGCTGAGGAAAAGCTTGGAAAGTGGAGGAGGGGTAAGAAGAAGTCTTTTGATGAGGAAATGACTTTGAACTATCTAGTCCTGAGGTATGTAGAAGGAAGAAAGTGGCAGGGAGGGTTCTGTGTGGTTGAAGAGTGGGAGTAGGCAGGCTGATTTCAGCAAACTTAATGGAGTGGAAACATCAGTGATGAGGGCAGGACTCAAGCAGGGTTAAAGCCATGGAGGTATGTGGACGCGTCGGTACAGAAACAGACTCTGGGGACCCTGTTTGTCACTGAGGTATGACACAGGGCAGGTGCGTGATGTGATTTTTTTTTTTTTTTGTACAAGATGCTGTTTCTGTGCCTGTAACAAGGCAGTGTGTCATCCTTTGTGACTTTGTGACTAGGATCATGATAATGGCAGAGTACAAGAGACAATTTAAAACTATCCCCAGATAAAACTGTCCTTACTGTTCAGTGGCAACAAGAAATGTACTTAATATTTCACAAGAATATATTTTAACCTCTGGTGTTTGTTTCTTAACCCCCAGAATCCTAAAACTGGAGGACAACAGGCTTCTCCCTGACTAGGGTTTGACATCACAATGAAAGGACCTGATATGCTTTTCTCATAATATAATCTTTAAAACTGAAAATGTTTACATTATCATGCATAAGCACAATGCTTATGGAAATATTCAAACACTAAGTACTAATGCTTCCAGTAACCCTTTGCTAGCAAGAACAGACATATCATCCTTTGGGAACCTCCAATTTACTCTTATCCTTAGAAAAAATGTTTATATTTCCACAAAGGATGGAAACCCCACCCTAGTCAATTTACAGGACATATTAGGAACAGGTTCCTGTACACTAAGCAGCCATTTCTAACAGACCAAGAAAACTGTGGATGGCCACCATATAAAAAGAAAGTAACTTTAAAACTAAGCAAAGGGAGTGAGACAATTTTTCATATTTGGTGTAAAGTATCTACTAAATTTTAGACACATTCAATTCTGTTTAATTTAAAATTCAAATTACATCAGCTTTTGTATTTAAAGATATTCCTTTTAGTATCCAATTAAACTTAATGAAGGAGTAGTTTTATAAAAGAAAGATTTCTGGTTCACGGTTTTAAATTACCCTGGTTTCTTTTCTTAAGACTGTTAAAGTTATTGATAAAGTCTAAAACCAGATGAATTCTATAACCCATACTCTATGAAGCCCAAGGAGGAGTTTGGGCCTTGGAAAACCTGGTGCAAAGAAACGTGCATGTTACAAATTGAACTGAGGAGCCTTGAGTAGAAATCTCTAGTAGGCATCAGTTATTAGTCTACATCCAGCTTCTGATACTGCCAGGGTTTTCCAGTCAGGTTTTCCTTCACAGACAAGCAAGCCCCTTGTGGTCCCCACACATAAATGACCCTGCCTAGACAAATCCTCTACTCCTAGACAGGGCCCGGTACATTCCAGTACCAGGGAGTTGGACTCAGGAGGATCCAGAGTTCAAGGTCATCCTCAGCTACACAGAGAATTGTAGTTCATCCAGGACTGCATGAAATCCGTCTCAAAAAACGAAAAGTGAAAGAAAAATCAGATCAATCATTCAAACCACAAAGGGGGAAAAAGCCTCTCACAATCAAGCAAAGCCCCCAAAACTCTTCGACCTTTGGGCATCAGGTGGCCCCAGGATAATAGGGAGCCTCGAGAGTTTCTGTCTGCCATTGAGCTCTCAGACACACCTATCTGGTACTGGAGCCACCAGACATCTGAGAAAAGCATTAAGCAAAACAGAAAAGGAGACACAGTCAAGGTGATGATCAGCCAAACAAAAAAATACATGAAAAGCAAACACCAGGACTGCGCTAACCAGTGCTAAGATCCAGGAGTTATTTCTTATCAAAATACTCAAAAGAGGTAAACTGCAAAGACAATTAGGAATTTCAAACAAATGAGAAAATTTCAACCATTAGTACCAAGGGCAGAAAGATTTGAGATATATCATTAAAATAAAACCTCAAGGAGACAAAAGAGATTCATTGAAGGTGAATATAGAAACATCAAGCATTTCCTAACAGGAATTTTTATTCTTTTTTTTTACATATACATTTATATCATTACACACATATATAATAAACTAAATCCAGCAAGAAGAAGCACAGAGCAATGAGGAATTGTATTCACAGTGGTTTGGCTGTTTGTATTTGGCAACCCTGAAGAAAACATTTTATATATTTCTACTCTACTATGAGGCATTGTACCTATATCACTCAAGCAGAATTACAAGGTTTACCTCCAATACTTTGAAAATCCCACTGCAGGCTGTTTAGGATTAGTAAGTTAGATAAGTTAATTGTCAACTGATCAAATCATGGTCATTTCAATTACCAGTCTATTTATATCACCAGCATATACATCCTAGATGTAACAGACAGGTATGATTCTATAGATAAATAAGGTAAAATAGATAAAGTCTTCAAAAACCTCAGAGTCCTACAGAATATGGCATTCAAAGATGTTTATATTGTTTTAATGATTCTTTGACAACAAGACTGGTTAACTCCTGGCAACACCCAGCCTATCTCTAACAGGAATTTTTAAAAACTGAAAGGAAAGGAAAAAGAAAAAAAGAGTGGGAAAGAAAGAGGATGAGCTTACCGAATTATGTTAAAGAATTTCCAAGTGTTTGTCTGTATATATTGGAAACATCTAGCTACACCATAAAGGCACAAAACTGCTGAAACAACCATTACCAAGGAAATTTTCTTTTATGTAACTGTTGTGCAACTGTGTACATCCAAAAATAAACAGGTGACCCCACCCCCCTTTTCTTTCCTTCAGAAAGAGACAAAGTCACTGCCCAGTTACTTGGGAAAGTGTTATAAACTGAGTGGCTTAAAACTGTGCCAGTTTGTTGTTTCCAAGTCTTGGAGCTACAGGACAGAAATAGTGGTAATGGCAGAGCCAGGCTCCTCTGGGGCTTTAGGGCAGGGCTTTCTTGCATCTTCCCATCGTCACTTGTTGGCTAGAAATCATGAGATTTTGTCTTGTATCTGCTTAACTCCAATCTCTGTCTTCATCATCAAGCAGCAGTCTTCTTAGCTGTCTTCACTTGGTGAGTTTCCTCCTTATTAGTTTATATAGGCTAATATATCTTATTATACCATGTAACATATAACATATTCCACCACTGTCCTTCTCTCCTTCTCCTCTCTCTCTCCCTCTTTTTTCTTCCTTCTTTTAATATACCTAGGCTGGCCTCAGGTTGATTTCAGTTTGATGAGTCTCTTCCCCTCACCATCCCAAATGTTAAGACTATTATGCGTATCCCATTTTATTTCCCCACTGCCATTGTTAAAGGGAAAAAACTTGTGTCTATATGTTTGTCTGTGTGGAACTAAGTGCCTGTGAGAGATTGAAGCTGTCAAAGGAGGCAGTTTGATACGCTAGAGCTGGAGTCACAGGTGGTTATTAGCTACTCACTGTGGGTGCTGCAAATTGAATTCTGGTCCTCTGAAAGAGCTTTACATGCTCTTACCCACTGAGCCATCTCCCCATCCCCAGAACCCACTTTCTTAAAGGGCACCAGTTATATTGAATTAGTACCCTCTCCATTCATGTTATATTGCATCTTAATGAAATTAGTCAAGGTATGAACAAAGCCTGTTTCCATTATTAGTTCTGAAGGCTAGAACTTTACAATATATTTTGAGAGATATATTTCAATTTATAATAGTTACTGACAGAAAATGAAATGAAGAGAATACACTGAGTCCAGAATAAACTAGGGAAGCCGGTTGGTACTGGATAAAAAAGAGTGTTATCTAGTCACTATGGCCATGGAAACATTGTCATGGATCACACATATACATGATGAAACTCAATTTGATAAGGACTAGTGATCAAAAGAAACAGTAAACCATGCCTATATGATAATGAAACTACCACTCTATAATATTATTAATTTCTAGTTTAGAATCACCTCTTAGATAAATTAACTATGAATAGAGATAAGCAAAAACATAGACTGTAACAACACAAATGCAATAGATTACACCAGATCACTGAACTTGGAGGGCAGAGCAGAGGAAATCGGTGACTTAAGCATCTTCATTTTATACAGTATTGAGCCAAAGTCTCTATCAAAACAAAGACTAAGTGTTCCTATAAATAGTCTGCTTCTATGTGCAAAGGTGACCAGGAGGCATTGACTCTCACTGAGACAGGACAGGCACCATCTCCCTCACATGCCCACATTCACTGATCTCTCTGCTTAGAAATATGACTTTTATATGGTTTTTTCTGATCATACATTCCGATTTCTTCCAGTCTATGGTGGCGAGAACCATATAAAAGCTAAAACCCAAAGACAGATGTGGGGGAAGCTGGATAACACATGGAGAGAAAAAGTAATACTGAGCTATATTTTTATCTCTTAAAGCAGGAAATCAGAACAAGTAGAATTAATACATAAAAAAATACTTGGTTACATAATGTTTCAAGACACACGGAGAAGTAGTGTGACAGAGGCTACTCATAGAAGTTAACAGGTCAATTGTTAATGTTTAGGAGTTTTGTCAACTGGTTAGTGAGCATTACCGTTATTAAAAATAAAGTTTATAAATATAAAGTCAATACCATAAGCAAAGATGGCAAATACTTAAATTTGTCACTCCCAAGTCATTTACTTACATTTTCCTGTCACTTCTACTTTCAGGGTTTTTTGTTTGTTGTTGTTGTTGTTGTTTTGGTTTTTGTTGTTGTTGTTTTGTTTGTTTGTTTTTTGCTTTTTGAGGCAGGGTTTCTCTATGCAGCCTTGGCTGTCCTAGACTTGCTTTGTAGACCAGGCTGGCCTCTAACTCCCAGTGATCTGCCTGCCTCTGCCTCCCGAGTGCTGGAATTAAAAGCGTGCGCCACCATGCCCGGCCACGTCTGTATGATGGAATGGTGTGCAGTGCTGTGCTGTACGTCTCCTAACTGTGTGCACAGTGACGTCAGCCTGGTAGCTTGAAATGAAGGTGAGAATATTTATCCCACAGAAAGATCATCAAGCACTACATACCACAGCTTGATTTATTATTTTGCATATTGTCTAGACTTAAGCAAGTAACAGAAGACATGCTGATCATGCTGATTACACTTTAACGAATGCCATTAGTGAGGTCACCTCATTATCCATAGCATGGACAATGGAGGAATGTCTTATGTTTGAGACCCAGTTCTTAGTGTAGCAATAAAAGCACACTGCTGATGAGCAGTTTCACTTATGAACTATGAAATTCATATCTTATTTATAAAACACTGATGGTTTAAATATCAACTAGCACTCATATTGACTGGATAAACTAGGAACACTAATCATGAATTTAACAATTTTTAAACATGGACACACACTACGTTGAACTGAAAGTTTTTTGTTTGTTTGTTTGTTTGTTTGTTTTTAGAAAACTTTGTTAATGTTTTCTAAAATAAAGCTTGAAACAGATATTCAGTCGGTTCATCAAAAAGTTGAGTGCTCTTGTTGTTCAGTGTTAGATTTTGGGAGATTATTCTCCAGAGGGAATATTCATTGCCTTTTATGCTTTTATCTGTTATTATATTAGTAGGGACACAGACCACCCTTTGCTTTGTGGTGGTGTACAAGCAAGTTACAAACTAAAATCACTGTGAGGAAACAGAAAAACTTTTCCTTGCCAACTATAGGAAGGTTTGCCCATTTCTCAGTGTCCCGGAGGGGCCATGCTTCTTTAGGACAAGTAGCAACTCGAATGGCTTATCAGGAAGCCTATGGGTTGACTAAGCCCTGTATCTTCAGTTACAACAGAAGAAAGTCATTTTCTGTTGTGTCATTGGTATAGGACTATTGTGGAGAAAAGAAACAGGCATCAGTGGGGAAGGTAACCTAGTCTTTTTTTTTTTTTTTTTTTTTAGCTTTGAATAGTTAATTCTTTTTTTTTCCTTTATTAATTTATTCTTGTTACATCTCAGTGGTTATCCCATCCCTTGTATCCTCCCCATTCTTCCCTCCCTCCCATTTTCCCCTTATTCCCCTCCCCTATGACTGTTCCTGAGGGGGATTACCTCCCCCTGTATATGCTCATAGGGTATCAAGTCTCTTCTTGGTAACCTGCTGTCCTTCCTCTGAGTGCCACCAGGTCTCCCCCTCCAGGGGACATGGCCAAAGGTATGCGAGAAAGTAATATCCCACTCTCCACTCAACTGTGGAGAATGTTCTGTCCATTGTCTAGATCTGGGTAGGGGTTTAAGGTTTACCGCCTGTATTGTCCTTGGCTGGTGCCTTAGTTTGAGCGGGACCCCGGTGGCCAAATCTGCCTATCATAATGTTCTACTTGTAGGCTTCTAGGACCCTCTGGATCCTTCTACTTTGCCATTCTCCCATGCTTCTCTCATCTAGAGTCCCACTAGAATGTCCTCCCCTCTGTCTCAGTTTCCCAGTAAGTGAAGGCTTTCGTGGGACATGCCCCTTGGGCTACTATGCAGATATAACCTGGTCTTATGTATAGGCTGTACAGTCTGTTCCTTGATCTGTCACCTGGGAATTTCATGCCTCTTGCCAGTAAATGTGGAACCATAATTGTCGATACCCCCCCCCCCCCCAGACCAGCAGGAAAGACACCAACACCGGGAACTCTTCTTGCAGCAGTTTATTCAGGAACCTGGACTACCGGAGTGACCTCGGGAAAAGCTCCCATAGAACCTTTATAGTGTGCCTGGTCCTATCAGAGACTGCCACGTTGTCGCTCTTGGTTGGTGCATTCGGATCATGCCACCTCACGCTATGCCTTGTTCAGATCACGCCACCTCATGCTATGCCTTCAGGCATGTGCATAAGGGGCTCACTCAAGGGCGCATTGCGCATGCGCATAAGGGGCGCATTGCGCCGGGGAAGCAGCAGGGGGCGCTGCTATCTGTGGCTCTCCACACATAATGCTAACTTCACAGTTTTTATCTGAATCTATAAACTGTTCAAAGTCTTTTAACATTAAGCATCCAAAAACTCTCCATTAAGTTAAGAATTAAATAAAAAACATAACTTCCTTTTCCAAATATTACCTTAGTCAGCACAAGGAAATCCTCTCTCTTTGTTTGTTCCCCACTTCACAGAAGCATGGGATTAGACCACCATTTTAGATTGCACCATTTTAGATTAGTAGTAGAAACGAGTGACTAAAACTGCCCTAAAGCAGTGAATGAGTAGATTTGAATGGCTCCAACACTTCTCTGAAGATGCACATTTCAGAAAATTTTCACACCATGGAACTACCATTCCCTGCAAGTCGATATTAAAGTATAGAAATGACTATAGATACAAAGAATAACAACTAACGAGACAAAAAAAAAAAGGATGCAAATAAAAAGAAGCAAGTCTACTATCTTATGGCAGTGTGATGCACAAATCCCTCATTGACCATTCAAGGAAAAGAAGATAAAGAAAGTATAGTGGTATTTACAACAACATTGCTGTGCCCAGGAGGCAGGCAGCATTGAGATTTAACACAGAATGTGGCAAGTTGGGGACTTCAGTGCTACCCTTAGTAGTGACAACTGGAGCAGTCACCTTGGAAGGCAAATTGGCAGCATTCAGTGAATCTGAAAATCCTCATCTCCTAATCTCCTATTTCCAGCAGCTTGCTTCTACGTGTCTGTCCTAGGGAATACTCCACATGCTACCTAAGATGTGTGCTACAGTGCTCACTGAAGCATCAGGTATCCTAGTGGAAGAGAAAAATGGCCTAATTATCTCCCTGTAGGGCTACAAAAGCAAAGAACTGTGATTTATGTGGTTTATTTGTGAAATGGAATGTTATATAGTACAAGTAAGAATACTACTTCATATAGTGACATAAAAATGTTGAGAGGGGAAATTCTTTAAAATATGGAGTATCATTGCTTTGAGTTGGAAGTATAAAATGTAATGCAGAAAACTTTTTAGCAATTATGCAAATGAATAAAGTTCACTGTACAGAGAATTTTTTATATCAACTTGTTCTGTAAAAGATGAGAAAAGCCACCAGATATGTGCTTTCATCTATCTGCAAGTTTCTCTTTCATTAAGGTGAGTATGAAATATATTAATGGCTGTTTAATCTTAGTAGGTAAGCATGGGTAGTAAGTATTTTAAATTTTTCTGTGTTTTTAAAGTTTTATGGTAAACCATTTTGATGAAGAAGGCAAGAAGAAAATACAAGTATCCATCACTCTGATGGTTAAAGCTCATTGTTACTTTACTCCATTTAGGATCACCATGGGGACAAACCTCAAGGTAAGGCTGTAGAAGTGTTTTCAAACAGGCTTAACTAAGAAGGGAAGAGCCATTGCCAATGTGGATGGCATCATTCCGTGGGATGAGGTCTCAGAAGAACTGAGGACATTGCTTAGCAGTTAAGGTGCTTGCCACAAAAGCATAAAGACATGGAGTTGGATTCCCAGAACTCCATAAAAGACCAGTACAGCCTTGCATGCCTGTGAGGCCAGGCACAGAGATGAAGGATTGCAAAGCCTTGCTAGGCAGCCAGCCTAGCTGAAGTTTCAAGCTATATAGGTTTAGTGAGAAACTCAGTCTCAAACAAAGAAAGAAACAAGGTGGAGGGCAATAGTGTAGGACACACAAAATTCACCTCTAGCATCAACACATGCAAGTAGCACTCGCACACATATGTGTACACACGCATACACCACACACAATAACCCCCGTAATCCACATGACTAAGGTCTATAAAATGCATCACTATATCGAGATCCTTTTAGAGAGATGATCCTTTATTTCTGCTTTGGGTGCCTAGAGGTGTAGGTGACCTCCTCTGTTACCCACTCTATACCCAAACAGAAATCAAGGGCGGTCATAACTACACCTTGTCTTCTCACTATAAGAAAACTCTTGTTTCTGCTAGGCTGCAGAGATTCTGTCCTTTATTTAACGAGTTTGTCAATATACAGTATTGTATACTCTTTAAAATAATCACTGCGTGGTATGGACTATGCAGACATAGGTTGTTTGCAAATGTTAGCGATGGATGCCTCAAGAGAAAATGATCAGTGTTCATAACTGCCAGGAATATGCACGTGTGTATTACTAGCATACAGTTATACTAGAAAAGCAGGGCTGGGAGTGAGTGTGATTGAGGTGCAGTATGTGTAATGCCCAAGTAATCAATAAAAATAATATGAAAAAAAATGAAATTTCCTTTAAAAATCAATCCAATGCTAGAAAGTAGTAGCAGGTCATAGTTTTGCCAGAAATGATACATCTTTTTCAAGGTGAGCACTGTCTCTGGTTCTTGATGGTGGTGGTAAAGACAGGTGAGGTAAAGCTCAATGCAAGTACCAAGGCTTCCACCTGCAATAAAAGTTTATACATGTAAAAAGCAGAGAATTAATATTCTGCCACATTTTTTATGACAGTTTATAGCCAGTTTAGTGGTCCAGATAAATTGTCATGGGAAGGAAATTATGTTATTTAGAGAGCAGATGCTACACAGAGGTGAGGCACTTTCCTTGTGGCAGTCGTCCAATGAACCAACTAATGGCTTTGGGGCTTGTCTCAAGGGAAGGCTGGCATTCCCCTTTAAAGCCATTTGCTGTCCCAATGTTGCCTTGGTAATGATGGTAATGATCTTCAGGGTGTGGGTGGTTGTTAGGAAGGACTGAGGTCAAAACTATTCCATATTTCACTTTACTAATAGAACAGATCTTGATAGTGGTATTAACTACAGCCAGAGTTCAAAGTGACCAACTTGGGAGAGTCACCTCCTCCACACTGCTTAAAATTTCTTGGAGCACAGATGTCATGATAGTGTACGGACCACAAAGCAGAACCTGCCCTTTGATTATCCATTGGGTGTGTATGCTGTGGTAAGACATGTGGTGACCAGCAGGGCTGAGTCTAATGCGCTGGCTAACAGTGTCTGGCGACAGAACTCTGAAACAGCACAGGGCCGATCTGCTTCACTCAAATGTCATTGTTGTTGTTACGAGGCCCAGTTAATTAATAACTTCAAGATGTTGCTCATGTAAGGCCTAGGTGTCTGTTTAAACAAGAACAACAATGTATTGATTTGTAAGTAAACATCCCGATTGTTACCCACTTGCTATTATCTTCCCGTTCCCACCGTCCCTCCCTCTACTGCCCTAGACCTCTGATGGGTGGGAACCTCCTCCCCGACCATATGACCACAGCCTATCAGGTCTCATCTGCATAACCTGCTTCCCCTTCCTCTGTGTGCCTCCTGGGCTTCCCCACCAAGGGGAAGTGATCAAATCGGGCTTGGGGTGGGGTGGGGGGAGCACCAGAATTCATGTCAGAGGCAGTCCTCACTCTCCCTACAACTGTGGAGAACCTGGACCGAACTCACAGCTGCTGAGTCCGAATGCCCATTTTCTGAGACCCTGCCGTGATTCATCTGTGCATTAACGTCATGAAAAAAACTTTTTTCAAGGATTTTTAAAAGCTCAGAGTTAAATTGCTGCATAATGGAAACAGGTTTCCCTGCATGTGTAGCCACACCCGCCTGTGGTTCCCTTGCTCATCCCACTGAATGTGTGATGTATTTATAATCGTTACAAAGGATCGGTGGCCTGAGAATAGTGCTTGGATAATAAGGGTTCTTCCCATGTACATTTCAGTTTCCCGGAGGAGACAATCAGAAAACAGTGTTTTAAACTTGGCACTGCTTTATTGTTAGAAGGTGTGTGGTAGGGTTGCTGTCTGTACAAGAACAGCATGTTGAAGGATTTGGGGGGCTTTGACATTGCATTAGAGCTGTAAATAAGAAATTCTCTAGGCCCTGCCAATCAAAGAAGCCCCAGCATGCCCCTCACCTGGCAGCTGCTTAGAGATTCAGAACCTGGACCCAGCTCACAGCTGCTGAGTCCAAATGCACATTTTCTAAGACCCTGAAGTGATTCATCTGCGCATTAACGTTTAAAAGGCCGCTCTGGAAAGAGGGAAAGAAAATCGGAGAACACATTCTAGAGTTGTTTACCTCCCTGGAGGGACAGATGGCTGGGAGGTGCTACATGTCAGACTCGAAAGAGGCTTAGAGCAGCCAGGAGCTAACAGTCAACAGATCATTACCATTGTTATAATCATCAAATGCATGATGACTGAACTGACCAATTTTCTAGGAAGAAAGCATCTTTTATCAAAGTCAGTGTGGCTAGAGAAATTTCTATTGCCAGTAGTCATGGCTGGTTGCGATAGCTGCACATAAAAGGGACTGAGCTGAGCAAGGCTTCTGAGGAGTTGTGATTAATTACCTGGGGAGAGGAAGGCCCCAGGAAGAAAGGCTTCTCATTAGGAATTCCAGTGAGTCTGTAGGCCCAAGAAAACAAGAACACTACATCCACTTAACCTAGGGAGGCAGTTCCCAACTGATGGTACGGAGAGTCTGTACATTCAAACATAGTCCTTTGACTCCTAACTAATTTATATCTCATAACGTGTCTTATGCCGATGTATTTTTATGAATATAACATTATAATGAATTTATGAACAGCACTCCTCTAGATACTATGGGGATGTGTATCACTGTTTCTACTTTAATTTTAAAGCAAAACATATAGTATGCATCAAGACAGCTCTGGGTGCAAGTTATTGGAGTCATAGTTTGACATTTTTAGAAAAAAGAAGAGCAACTGAATCGACGGGAGAATAAAAGAAGAGGCTCAATTTACTCACAAGTCAGGCAAGATGCACTAAGATTTACAGCCAGGTAAAACCAGGAATTCAAACATCCCAAGATGAAGTAGTCTCATATTCTCACTCCCCTATCCCTCCCCTCTCTAACTTGTATTACTGGAGAGTGGACTTTGTTTTCTTTCTTTGCCTAAAGCATTGCTTTTGGGTCAGGAGAAAGACAGCTGATGTCTCTTAGTATTGCTTCCTAGAGCCTCTACTGTTGAAACAGGGTTGGCATCCTTTCTGTGATCTAAAGTCCAAAGATTCAGGCAGATCTTACATTTCACAGTAACATGAAGACTCGTTCTGTGGATTTTTCAGCTGCCATCTGCAGAGGTTTTGTGGGGACAGCACTTTAAATCTAACTGAAATGGGAAATTACTAGAAATTTAAGAACAACAATTTTGTAGAAACGGGTAGTATGGAGGAAAAGGAAGTGCAGATCTTCAAGAAGAAATTCTGAACCAATTAAATAATGTGTGTATTTTAAATATATACATGTACTGTTTTGAAATGGATTTAATGCATACATTGTTTCTTCAGAGGATCAATTAAGCATTATGCTTGAAGTAATTAATATAAGTCATGCCTTCAAAAGGTATGCTCTTCTTTAGAGTATATATAAAAAGGCAGGTTATAGCACTACCATATTAAATTTCAACTCTGTCAGATTGTGCTCCAAGGGAAAATAATAAAATTCAGAAATGACTAGATGGTCATATGCAAGTTCTGTATAATACAGGGGAACAACAGAAATAAGAATAAGTAGTATGAGGATGTCCAACTTTCATAGAGCTCTTTAGGAAATAAATTGAAAGAAAGAAAGAGAAAGGGAGAAAGGGAGGGAGGAAGGAAGAAAGAAAGACAAAAGAAAGAAAGAAAGAAGGAAAGAAAGAAAGAAAGAACAGTATTGTTGCTTGGAGTAATGTTAGTGATTAATAATTATTGCAATGCAACATAGAATCAACTAGGAAGAGATCCTCAATGAGGAATTGCCTGGATCAGGTTGGCTTGTGGACATGTCTATGGAAAATTATCTCAATTGTTAATTGATCTGTGAAGAACCATTTTGAAAGCAGTTAGTATTCTGAGGGCTAAGTATAGATCATACTTTCATTTTTATTTGTAAAACTATATGTACACTGCAGTGGTAAACATAAGCACTTAATTTATTTGACACATTGCTTGTGCTCTTTATAATAATTAGCTATTTGCTAGTAGAATTCTCTTGAGAATACAATCAGGTTGGTTTTATGTATATTTTTTTGTGTGAATTCATTCATATTTTCTTTTACAACAGATAATGAATGAAGCCTCATACTTTTTATCTACTTCCTGCTTGCTCGTGCATTTTGATATCGCAACTTCGAAACATGGTATGTTTTCACTTATATAAACATTTCTTTTTCCAATAGTTATTGAAAAACTATTGTTAGATACTCTTGCAGGCCCTGTGACTGTGCTGATTAAAATTCCGTATACACAGAAGCTACATTCTGGTGAACAATAACAGAAAATGTCTGTAATAAATATATCCAATAATATTATCTTACATGTCAATTCTATGACTACAGGATGAGGTTTAAAGATCAAAAATACCAAGCTGAAGACTATTGTCTTAAACAGAGTGGTGAGTGTGGGCCCCATCAAGAATGGTAGAGTGGACCAAAGACTTCAAAGAAATGAGGGAACGACAAAGAGGTGCCTAGAGAAAGAGTTTCCCAGCAATGCTGTACATTTAGTTTGGGCATCACGTCTGTTTTATTTTTTTAGGTGGAAAGCCAAGCGTTTGGTTTTCTTTGGTACGGCTAAGGATAGATATCAAGGAAAGCGCAGAAGAAATGGTGTTGAAAAATAAGTGGTTAGGGTGCAGGATAGGCTGGCGTATCCCTGAAGCTCTTGGAAGAGTTTGAATCTGCTATAAGAGTAAAGACCTTTTGGACCACTTTCAGCACAGACGAGGAATGATCTAATCTAACTTTTTTTTTTTTTTTTTTTTTTTTTTGGTTTTTTGAGACAGGGTTTCTCTGTGTAGCCTTGGCTGTCCTGGACTGGCTTTGTAGACCAGGCTGGCCTTGAACTCACAGTGATCCGCCTGCCTCTGCCTCCCGAGTGCTGGGATTAAAGGCGTGCGCCACCACGCCTGGCCTAATCTAACTTTTTAAAAATGTTGTAATTATAAAATGTTGTAATTATTGTGTAAGCGTGTGTGTGTGTGTGTGTGTGTGTGTGTGTGTGTGTGTGTGGCAGCAGGATGTTGGGGACATGCATGAGGAGTGGGAGACAGAGGACAGTGCTCTGGAGTCTAGTATCTTCTTCCACTTTTATGTTGATACTGGGGCTCGAACTCAGACTATCACAGATGCACACCAGCTGTCTGTATTCATTCAGTCCCCCCTCCCCCCTTCTAGCCTCCCACTCGAAATTTTAAGATGACTTTTCTGGCTGCTGCAGCTGAAAACATTAGAGTAAAGAAACTGAGGCGGCTGTGAGAGTGACGGGCTTTGATACTTAACTGAGGTGAACAAAATGCCATGGACAGATGCTGTGTTCTAAAACCCATCACCGCTTCCAAGCCTCTTCTAAGCAACTTGTGCCAGTGGAAGAAATGAGACGTGGGAGGTGAAATGTGAACGGCCTTCTAAGAGCACACAAGTGAAATAACCTTGAAACCAGATCAAGGGTAGCTTGGGCTACAGGAAGAGTATCTGTCTAAACAACAACAAAACCAAAACATATAACCGTAATGGGAGTGTATCTGTATCTGAGTGTAAGCAGAGACATATATAGTCATGTCCAAACATTAACAGTGATATGGCAGGGAAAGGTGTGCTGAAGAGGGGAGGGCACAGTGAGGATTCTGTGATTGTTATGGAATCAATAGATACATTATGACAGAGAATATGCGGTTTAGTGAGTAGGTGAAAATATTTGTTTTAGTACAAGAACATAACAAATAACCAAAGATAAAGTCAGTGGAGAAATCACTTCTGTAATCGAAGAACACTGCTGTGGCTCTCCTGGAATCTCTGCTCACCCTTCAGGAGATTAAGTTCAGAAAGAGAGGAGAGATGGGGAACATAAGCTTTCCTTAAACCGAAGCTTAGGTGTTTAGGGGTTAAGATGTTTTTAGGTCTAGATAGATGTTTTAAGTTGATAATGACAAGATGTGATGGAGATTGATTTACATTCAGAATTTTAGATGCACCCAGATAAGAAAGATGTTTTCTTCAAGGCTGTCAAAATACAAATAGCCAAAGCACTAAGAATGTAACATTTACATAATTCCTGATTGTGTCATGGTTCTTCTTGCTATAGGTAGTCTATTGTATATATGTGTAATAACATAAATGTATAGGTAAAAAATAAAAAATGTTTAATTAATTTAAACAAATTTTTTAAGAAGTGGAATCACAGGGGCATCTAGTGTACATTAGTTTGATGGTGCTGCTAGCCTGGCCTCCAAGGGACACTGGGAGAATTCATATTTGGTTCCTTCTCATCCTGGAAAGGTTCTACCTTTATGCAGACTACAACTAGTTGTGTTCTTTAGTGAATTAGAAAAGCATTCAGAGAAGATTGTGCTGAAAGAGTTATTTGCACCAACCAGTACTAAGCATGTACATTCTATTGTCCATGGATAAATATTTAAGTGTAGGACTTGATGTGGTCACTTAGATTCACAACTCCCTTTTCACTTCCAGCCCAGGTACTCCAGAAACTAATTATTCCTTCATAACTTACCAGGTGTGGCAACTCTGTCTTAATATAGCCTATCTATCCATCTACCCATTCAACATGTAGATATACTGGGATAGTGAACAAATTGAGATGTGGAATTAGGAATGGAAAGTGGAATAAATTTAAAGAAAAAGTCAATACAAAAGTATGCAAGAACTCTAAATAAATGAAAAAAGAAAGTATACATATATTAGAGAATTGTCAAAAAAAAAAAGTGTTTCTTTGGTTTAAGACCAGAATAAGGAAGAATAATGAGAAAATCAAAGAACTTGAAAAAGATTGTTCCTGTTAGAAATGTTGGTTCTTTATCATATAGCAAAAGGAACATCTATCAGTGTGGCAACAATGAAAGAGTACATATCAAAATTACAAGATCATCACTGGCAAATACCACAGAGGTAAACAACAACCTATCCTACAGTATGTACTTCCCTCTCAAGAAGATGAAAAGGCATTGGAACTTTGAGTCCAGTGCTGACATTATCTAATTTGAATTTTAAAAAAGAATAGAAAGACTACAAAAGAACACGTTTGAAAGTAGCAGTGTAAAACAGAACTTAGTTCAGACTTCGTAGTCACCAACTTAGGTCTCTATTAAACTGGTTCTGAAGCCCAGATTGGAGACAATGGTGGCTTAGACTAGTGGATTGGGGAGGACTTGCAGAGACTTAGGATAGATGGGATGATACGCTAATAAATTGAACATTGGAGAAAATGGAAAGGAGAATGGAATTTCCAGAAAATTTCTGGATATCTTCATCACTAGCTCTATAGATTGCTGCATTTTCCCCCTGGGGTTAAAAAAATTAAATGAGGTATGACCGTTATTGTTCTTCATTCATAAAAATAAAGATAACAAGACCTTTTAATATTACAAAGTTTAGGCCTTAGCTGGGCAGACTCTCAACTAGCTCATCTAAATTAACCCAAACACCTAGTCCCAACCAGCCAGGTGGCTAGCTATGCCTTCTAGCCCCATGGTTGCTTTTATCTCATCCTCATGTCTCCTGGCAAACTACCTTCCTCTTTCTTCTTCCCAGAGTTCCTTTCTCTTTACCAAAAATCCTGCCCTCCTATTCTCTCTCTGCCTAGCTACTGGCTGTCAGTGCCTTTTATATTCCAATCAGGTATAATTGGAAAGCATTCCTCATATCACATGGATATAGGAAATGGTTCAAGTTTTTTAACAATGCCCATGGTAGGGCAGTAACCAGATCTCAGGGCACTGACATCAGCATCTGAAAACACAAGTATAAAGAATAAATTAGCTGGGTATGAGTTCTAAAAATTATGCTCTATGTTTTGAATTTTTGATAGAAATCATAAGTAGGTGACTGGACAGAAGACTGCATGGCTAGACTGAACATTAAACTCTGAGGGCACTGTAATTATTTTGAAACCAAAAACAATGAGGTGATGTGGAGAGGGTAGTATTTGACACAAAATCATGTGCGCAAAAAAGACTGACTTTCGGGGAATATAAACATTAAAAATTGGAACAGAGGAAGATCCAAGAAAGGGGGTAGAGAACTATGTACCTAGTACATGTTAATTGCAGTCCTGGATCGTATTTATGTATTTAACAAACAAATGAGACAGAAATTCTGCTCAGATCTCAAAAGGGAAAGCACCAAATGAAATGTCCTGGAATTTCTTGTACATACAGATTTAGATTTAAGGAATCACAATGACATTTTTAAGAAAAAAAATATTAGAATGTCTACCTCACAAGGATAAATTCATGCTGAAGCCAGTGCCTTCCTTGGGTCAATCATGGAGATTTAAGAGCTTTGAAAAGGGGGCATAGCATGCCTGGGATCAAAAGCAGGCAAGGAGGCAGGAAATGCTGTTAAAACATTGTGTCAGCTAATGAAGTAATCTCACATAAATTTCCATTATAGTTGGAGTAATGTCCAGCCCACTTTATTGCTTGATTTTATACTATTCCTTTTTAATGTGCTTTTTGCCATTAAAAAAAAAAAAAAAAAGACAGCAAAGCTACAATTCAGGTTAGGTTAGTACAATTTATGGGACAGAACAGGGGTACGAAGGAAACAGTGGTTTAAATAACTTCTGATAATTCTGCAGGTAACATCTTGGTGGTGAAATTCTTCAGAGCATTGTCTACAAGACTATGTTTTCCTCTTAGAGGTATAGCTCCTAAGAGGACTCATTAATAAATGCCTCATATGCTGATACTTGTCTGAAAGCGTGCTATCAGAGAAATAAGACCTGGGCTGCTTAGGTAGTTAGTCTTGAACGTCAATGAATTTCATTGGGAGGCACATAGCAAAGCACACCCCCAAGAGTGTGCACACTGGCATGTCCAGAAAGTAGAAGATGAGTAAGGCTCTGGCATACTTTAAAGACACCAGCAGAAAACTCTTATTGCTCAAAAACTATCTCAGTAAAATGACAGAATAAGAATTAACACACACACAAATCAGTAGCCACCCTGTATACCAGTGGTAAAACACAAAAAAGTCAATAGGAAAAACAGTCTCCCTCAAAATGTACATACACACACACACACACACACACACACACACACACACACACACACTAAAATAAAATAAAATATTTAAAAATACTCTTAACCTAAGAAAGAAAAGACATCTAAGATAAAAAATGTAATACAGCAAAGAAAGAAATTTAGAAAGACACTAAGATTCAAAGACCTTACATGCTCTTGAATTGGATGATTATTATTGCGAAAATGTTTATCTTACCAACAGCAAATTTTACAATCTCCATTTAAAATTCCAGGGCAGTTCTTCTCAGACAATAAAAAAAATTCTGTTTTTTTTGGGGGGGGGAGAGGGGCAATCAGCTCCCCCAAGTTAAAAGTATAACCAATGTAATTTTGAACAAAAGAAAACTATGAGATGTATCACACAACCTGATTTTAAATTATACTATAGAGCCATAGTACTAGAAACAGCATGGCTCTAACAAAAAAATAATTCCAACCCATAAATCAACTAAATAGGATAAAGGACCCTGCTATTAATCCATACAAATACAGTACTTGATTTTTAACAAAAACACCAAAAATACACATTGTACAAGGGAAAGCATCTTCAACAAATTGTGCTTGGAAGTTTGGATTTCAACATGCAAAAACAGAAAGAAAAACACAACATCAAAACTTTTTCTTATCTCTCACCCTGTACAAAAACTAACTCCAATCAAAGAAGACCTTCTGGTAAGATTGCATAAATACGGCTGCTTCAGGATAAAGTAGGGGGTAGATTTCACCTTTCAGGCACAGGTATGAACTTCTGACTAGGTCCCCTGTAGTTTAGAAAGACCAACAACCAACAAATGGTATCTCATGAAATTAAAAACTGTTGTTCTGTACAGGAGAAGGTCAATTGAGTGAAGAAGCAGCCTACAGAATGGGAGAAAAATATTGCTATTTACATAACTGCTAAAAGATTAGTGTGTAGAATATACAAAATAAAGAAAAAAGCCAACCCAATCAATATATGGGCTATAGGATGAACAAAATATTTTCAAAACAAAAAAAATTACAGAAGCTGGTAAAAATTATCTTTTTAAGTGATGAACATGTTTACCCTTGAGGGAAATGCTTCAAGATTAAAGCTCCTTGATCCCCCTTTCTCCAGGTCAGAATGGGTAAGTTGAGGTATGTACACTTGACAACAAGTGCTGGCAGGAATGTGGGGGAAAGGGAACACTTAGTTATACATTATTGGTCATTGTTGAGAATTTAAAATAGAGAAATCTCTGTGTAAATCAGTTTGGAGATTTCTAAAAACAAACAAACAAATAAAAAAACAAACAAAAACAAAAACCAACAACCAAAATACCCCAAAACTAGAAACGTTGTTTGAATGAGAAAGGCCCCCAGAGACTCATATATTTGAGTCAGTTCCCAGTTGGTGGAACTGTTTAGAAAAGGTGAGAGGATGTGACCCCACCAGAGGAGGTATGTCACTGGTGGCAAGCTTTGAGGTTTCTAAAATCCTCCTCCATTCTCAGTTAGCTCTCTCTGCCTTGTGCTTGTGGATCGAGATAAAAGCCTTCATTCTCAGTTACTGCACAGTGCTGCGGGCCTGCTGCCATGCTTCCCTTCATGGTAACCATGGCCTCTAACCCTCTGCAACTGTAAACTCCAAATTAGATGCTTCTCTTACAGATCACCTTGGTCATGGTATCTTATTACAGCAATAGAAAATGAACTAAGACAGCTAGAACTAGAAGTGCCATACGACCTAGAAATATCTTATTACAGAGGTATTTGCATATTCATATTCACTGAAACTTAGTTCACAATAACTAGGAAATGGAAATAGCTCAGATGTTCATTAACCAAAGGATGGCTAAGGGCAATGTGTGTGTGTGTGTGTGTGTGTGTGTGTATGAATATTACTCAGCTGCCAAAAAGGAAGAAAGGAAGGATGGAAGGAAGGAAGGAAGGAAGAAAGATAAGAAGGAAGGAAGAAAGATAGGAAGGAAGGAGGAAAAGGAAATCTGAGGTAAAGAAATGGAAGTAGACCCTAGCATAATATTCAGGGGGAGGAGATGCCCCTCAGTCACAGCCATAAGGAAGGGGAATGAGGTAAAAGTGGGAGGGAAGGAGGAATGGGAGGATGCATGGGTTGGGATAGCAATTAAAATATAATATGAATGATTTTATTTTTCAAAAAAAAAAAAGAAAGAAAGAAAAAGAAGAGTTGGAAGTAGAGAAATTATACTGACTGAGGTAACTCAGGCCCAGTATGACAAATACTGCATTTTCTCTCTCATATATGGCTACTAGACTCAATTTTGTTTTGTTTTATATATTTAATCTGGAGTAAGGCTAGAATGCAGGAAACAATAAACAAGTCACTGAATGTGGCCACTTTAGGAGGGGTCACAAATGAGAAGAGGGAGGAAAATGTATCAAGGGGTGAAAAAGAGAATTAATTTGGACAGGAGCTTCTTACATGGGTAGATAATAGTGCTTAGGAATCATAAGAAGCACGAGTGGCTCCCAAAACAACAGAAAATATCGCCATTGCTCTTGGTTGTCCATAATAACAAGATGTTAAGACCCTATTTCTGAAGATACCACTTACTGTGGATACAGGACAGCAGGACATAGAGAAATCAACATAACCCCGCCCGCCCTCTCCTTCCTGCCCTTTCCCTCCCATGGCTATCATATACAGTAATAGGAAGGGCTTTTCAGAGTTCTGTGGGAGAAAACAGCTCAATGGTTGTACCCAACTCTGGACCCTGGATGCTATTAAACTAACGTGGTGACAAGATTTGCCTATTGATACAAAACAAGAATGATTTTGGTAGTAACTAACAACTTTCTGATTGGGTATAAGGCCTGATCTACAGAAGGGGTTTTTTGTTTTGTTTTGTTTTTTTGGCCTGGTATTATAAACCTTGTCAAAAGCCCATGACTGGGAGATCATAGACACTAAGGTGGAAGCTACTATTTTTGTTTTGCTAAATGATGTAAAATTACATTATAAATATCTATATTTACTCATAGATTTCTCCTGCTCTCAAGGTTGGTCAGAGAATCTTCTTTGAGCATTTGGTAATGGTTAATAAAGAGACTCATAACTGGTCCAAGCACAGATTATAAATTACTGAATACTAAGCTGTCTACCCATCCAAGGGTCAGGGAGCTTTGTGGAAGAAGGATTTGAAAGAACTTGAGATATGGTAGATGCAAAGAAGAGCTTTAAATGCTGTCTTCTGGATATGACTGGATACGGATGCATAAATGCCCAGCAGCCAGGAGCAGCACCACAAGACCTGGGTGACATGAAGCTAGTTAAAATTCCAGCACGGGTCTGGAGGCCTCACTCTTCTTATCAGACAGGCTCTTGACACTTGATGGATGATGAAGAGGGGGAATTACTTTTCTCTGGGGTTGGGGCTGCTGGTAGGTTTCTCATTCCTCGGTGGATAGGCTAGCCATCTTCCTGTTTGTCTATTGCAGCACTAATTGGAATCAGGAAGTTATTGATAACAAAAAAATTAAATTAAAAAAGGGTGTGGAGGCGGCAAGGAGATGGGGTAGAGCGCTAGAAGGAGTTGGAAGGAGGTAGTGACAGATAGATATGACCAGTATACATTTTAGGAATAAACAAAACTTTTAAGGAATAAGAAATGTTATTTATCAAATGAACAAAAAAAAAGTGTCTCTGACCCACTAAAGGCTTAAGCAATTGAAAATTTTAAACTTTAGTGAATTATTGGGAGGCAGGAAGAATGTAGTAGGTGATGCTTATCTTGGTAAAAATGAGCTGCTAAGGTTGTGACTTTGAAGGGTATTTCTTGGCTCCTTTACCTTCTGATTACTCTTCTCTGCTTCATGGCTGCTATGGAGTGAACAGCTTTCCTTTGTCTTCACATCATTCTGCTATGTGTCTTCCTTGTACACTGTGATGGTTAATCTTGCTTGTCAACTTGACTACACCCACAATCAAATAAAACCTAAACACCTGGGTACACCTGTGAAGGACTCTATTGACCAAGTTATTTGAGATGAGAAGACACACCTTAGGGGCACATCTTCTGATGGCAGCTTATACTAAAGGAAATGAAAGAAGGAAGCTTTTGCTTTTTTGCCTACTTGCCTTTACCCTCACAGGCAAGTTCATCTAGCCTGCTACTAGGCATCATTAACTGGTATTAGAACCTAATTCTTTACAATCCCAACATAGACTAAAGACCAGTTAAGACATCCAGCCTTGTGAACAACCAACGCCTGGTTTTTGGGGCTTTTCATTGGAAGATAGCCATGGTTGGTTTAGCTGGAATACAGCCTATAAACCATTCTAATACATCTCCTCTTCTCTCTCTCTCTCTCTCTCTCTCTCTCTCTCTCTCTCTCTCTCTCTCTTCCTCTCTCTCCCTCCCCCCCTCTCTCTCATGTATGTGTGTGTATGTGTTTGTGTGTAGAGTGTGCATGTGTATGCTATGTGTGTATTAATGCAATAGGTTTAGGGGGAGTGGAGCTAATCCATCTTGGACAAAAATTTCTAAAGTCATAAAATAAATCTTCCTTCAGATTACTTCTCTAAGGTATTTCTCATTATGGTGATTAAAAGTCAGAAATATATAGATATTATTCCAATACTGAAGATGCATGATTCAAAACATTAAATTAAGGATGATAATAATAAAGTTATTGCACACAAATATTCACTATACCAAGGACAATGTTCAGTCAGTTTTAGTGCATATATATATATATATATATATATATATTGCTATGACAAGAGAGACAAGTTGTGGAAAGAGAAGACTTACATGGTCTAGATATTTGTTAGATTGTCAATAGTCCCCTCAGTTGAGGGCACACATAACATCAGTACCTAGCCTCACTTGTGCTGACTTTAAAAGAAATAAGATGAGGTGACACGTCACGCAACTTCTGACTCTGTTATACTGAAGTGCTCTTCTTATGCTTAGATGTGAGCATTCCTGCATGGCTTCACATTCTCAACACATGAGAGTGACTTTAGAGTTTTACACACTCGGTCCCAACTTCAGGACCATATTCTTTTGGCTTCCTCACACAGGTCTGTGTGTATGCCCAGCAGCAGGATCTCTGCCGTCATGCCTATAATCACCGTATGAAACATCGTGAGTAAAAGAACTCTGGTGGGGGGGGGGAAGTACATTTGTTAGCTTATACTGCCACAGCACTATTGATCATCATAGTCAGGACAGGAACTTTAGCAGGGCAGGAACCTGGAGGCAGGAGGTGGAGAGGCCATGAAGGAGCGCAGCTTACTGGCTTTCTCAGCCTGCTTTCTTATAGAACCTAGGACCACCTGCCTGAGAGTGGCATCAGTCACAATGGCCTGGACCCTTGACATCAATCATTAGTTAACAAAATGACCTATAGGCTTCCCTGTAGCCTGATCTTACGAAGGCATTTTTACATATGCCCTCTACTAACTCTAGTTCAAGTTGACATAAAACTAGCCAGCACAATCACAGACATAATTTCTTCTCTAATATAGACACTGTGTTCATTGTTTTTATGTTTATGTAATAATGCATTATGGCCAATGACCAGAAGAAAGAGGTTCGGGGTTATTATGGTTCCAGTCCATTGTGTCAGGGCAGAGGCAACAGGAAAGCATTGAGCTGGGCAGGAGTGAAAGAACTCACATCTTAAATTGCAAACACAATGCATAGAAAGCAAAATAGGAGTGGTGAGTGCTTGAATTATTAAAGCCCACTTTCAGTTACACACCTCCTCTAAAAAGGGCATACTTCGTAAGCATCACCAAACATCTTTACCAACCTGGGACCATATATTCAAATTCATGAGCCTATAGGGGACATTCTCTTTCAATATACCACATTTAGTTATTATTTCATGTTCGTTAAAAAGCATTCTTTGAGTGAAACTTATTTTGGGGCAGTGAACTTTTAGAGACAGATCTTTCTTTCTTTTAATTCCATATGGATCCACAGACTGCTCCAGATGCTAGCAGCACCAAAGCTCATGTCAGCATGCTTACTATGAGGCAGTCATATTAGTTTCCCATTGCTCTGTAAGGCTTTCTCTCACACAAAGCATTTCAAAGTTATGTATTCCAGGTCCCAAGACCTTATAATACACTTGAGAAAGGACAAACTTAAACTCTTGATCCTCATGACACCACTCCTAGAGTACCGAGGTAACATGCTTCTTCTGCCCAGCTGAGAATTTGGTTATTAAAATAAATAATAAACATGATTTAGTGCTGAAAATGTTATGATGAAGTTTTGAACACCTATTGCTCCAATTGTTTACTTACCATGAATTCAAGAATTAAACACAAAACTCCTTCTTTCCTTCTTGAAGAGATGATGAGAAGATGATTGTCACCTTAATAGCAGATGTCACCTAGCAGGTACACTCCCTGAATGATATGATGATTCACTCAATGAAACCTCTGCTTATTCTCAAAGAAACGTGAACTTAATGTGATCTAAAACACATAGAACTCCTCATCACTAGCTGCTGCAATTTCCAAATGACAACAAGAACAAAAACAGCCTGGCAGCTTGTGGATAAAGTCCTAAAAAATTTTTTATTTGATGCATGGAAATTTTTTTCTAGAGTTCAATATTATTGGGATTCAAGCAGGCGGCTCAAATTTTCTATAGCACAAAGCCATGACACTCTCTCCTATGAGCCATCCCTGGTCTGTTTGTTTGTTTTTTTAAACAGCTGTTGAGTGGTTCTGTGTCATCAGTTCTGGTGACTCAGGATTACTTTTTGCCATTATCGCTGGCAGAGCATGATGGTACAAGAAGCCGAGATGACTACAAACATTGCACAGGGGAAAAAAAGCAAAGCAGAATGGGAAAGCATCTCTCCATAAAACCTAATCCCTCACGAACAGCATATTTAGAAAGTGTCTTCAGGTAATTACATTCAGGTAGCTCGATTTGAAAATGCCAAGTTCACGCAATGGTTCATTTAATTCCATCTGCTGTACAATAATGCATTCTTTAATGGATACATTGATTTAGGTGAAAAAAATCATCTCTGCTATCAAAAGCTCATTTTTCCCTTAGTAATTATAAAATATTATACCAAAGATGAGACTCTCAAAAAGGCCTAATCTATAGAAAAGGAAATTGAGTCAATGAATTCAGACTTGTCATTACTTAAGTCCCTTTTCAGCCATGCTTCAGTCTCAGGAGTTACCTACTTCCTTGTTAGACAGTTCTCTGCCATTGTTCACCTCAGTGCACACCAAATCCATGCTGGTCACTCTTCTTTCTTGCACATCTCCTAGATGACTCAATTATTTTACTGTCTCCATCATATTATAGTAATAAACTTTCCTCAGATTTGTTTTTCTTAGCTGGATTATTTCAGATTATTGAATTCTGAAATATTTCTACTTTCCTAAACCAGTGTAATTCCCAACTGCATCCTCAACATTTATCATCATCCGTGCAGATAGGTGTATGCTTCCCCTCTCCTTATGGAAGGTTCTTTTTGCAGCACAATACTACTGTGGAGATTTACAACCGGTCAGCCCAAACTGATACAGCTATAACACAACTCCTATACCAAAGACTCAAGGCACATCATGGAAGAGGAAAGGCTGTAAGAATCAGAGGACATGCATGCACTTAGTGATAATGCCTTTTAGATGTGACAGGAGATCAAAAATATGGCTGCCTAAACTAGACCCGGACAGACCCAACATGGTTGACATCTCAGTGTGGGCAGGGGAAATCTCACAGGGTCCCTCCTTTACATGAGGAGCTACAGAATTAGTGACTGCTGAGAGAGGGAGAACTGGTGTTCCTGGGGGGATGAGACTGTGCTTGGTTATCCATTACCAAGTGATGAGCTCAGAAAACATTTACAAACAACATCAAACAGGTTGTGTTTACATATTTATTGATACATACACAGAGACACACCCACAATAGCAATTAGATAACTAACAAGAGAAAAAGAAGCCACAGAATTGAAAAAGGGTCAGGGAGAAGGTGGAGAGAGGATAGGGGGAAATTATGTAATTATATTTTAATTAAATAAAAATAATAAATTAAGTTATGTAATAAACACAATACGTAACTAGCTACTAGTAAGTATTCTAATGTGTTGCTTCATTTCAGCATTCAAAATGTATTAGTTTTAGAAGGCCCTGGTGCTAAAGCCAAACCCAAAAAGCACAACTCTATTCATAAGAAGGAAATGAGTTACTAAGTCTATTCCTTCTGAAATTTTAGGTAGCAGAATATAGTGTCTTTCAATGTAACGGTTGAAAAAGATGGTTGAAGTTTTTCAGCCAAGCTAGACAGCTCAGGGAGGAAAGCTCTATGTGGCAGGTAAAGACCCATGCATCAGCAGAGCAGTGTCACAGTAGCATGTCATGTGACCACTTAGTGAACAGCAAGCCCTTATCAAACCTGCTGAGAGTAACACAGCCCACACTGCCCTAAGAGTCCTTTGCTTCATTACTTATTCCTATATTAATTCATGTTGCCCCTTTTACAGTGACCCTTCTGAAAATTCCATATGAAACTAGAAAAGAGAATAGGTGCTCCCTCTGAAGAGACTTTCTCCACTTTCCCCACATCTCAGCCCACGGATAACTCTCATCATTGGTAAACATCTGCCTCTGGTAGTCATGCTTCACTCTGAACTGCCAGACTCAACCCTTGGGTACATTTTATTTTGTGATAAAAGATCCCTCTTCATTCTTTTATCATAGATTATTTTATTTCGTTTTCATTTTGTTGGGTGCATGGTGTGCATGTATTTGTGTTTATGTTCTGCATGTGTGTGGCTCATGTATATGTGCTGGGCTACATGTGTCTGCGTATATGAAAGCTGCGTATAGACTTTGGGTGTCTTCTTTGATTGCTTTTAACTTCTTTTATCGGGATAGCATATCCCAGATGAACCAAGAGCTTGTGGATCTAGCTTGCTAACTTTCCCTGAATATTTCACATCACTGCCTCCCAAGTATTGGGGTCATAGGCAGTTTCTTTACTTGCCTGACTTTTAACATAAGATCTGGGCATCCAAATGAATTCCCATCTTCACACTAGCTGAACAGTCTCCCCAGGCCCACATTTTACTTAAACTCATCATTGAACTGTTTTCTCTCACTCTTGCAAGAACCTAGAAACAGAATAGAGTCCCCTCTCCCTCTCTCCCTCCCTCCCTCCCTCCACCTCCCCCCCCCCACCTGTCTCTCTCTGGCCCTCCACCCTGCTACCATGTCAACAATTTTATTCATTCAATAAATATTTAAAAGTACATAAAGATTCCCACTCTTAGCTATTGTGTGGTGTGTGTGTCATGGGGGGCTTCTCCTGAAAGCAATTATCCATTATCAATAAGCATAATTAATGTATAGATTTTATTTTTTGCTACAGACAAAAGTGATTGAAAAAAATTAGCACACACCTTTAATCCCAGCACTTGAGAGGCCGAGGCAGGTGGATCACTGTGAGTTTGAGGCCAGCCTGGTCTACAAAGGGAGTCCAAGACAGCCAAGGCTACACAGAGAAACCCTGTCTCATAAAAACAAAAACAAAACAAAACAAAACAAAACAACAAAACCAAAAAATTTAGCACAAATTCTGGCAGTGTTTTTAGAATTGGAGATTTTATGGAAGAAGAATAGAGCAGTGTTCTCCAGTCTTGGGACAGGAAATGGGGAGACAATGGCCAGTTGGTCTAACTGTCCGTATTAAGATGGGTAAGATCTGGGGGTCTAATGTACAACATGTTCACTGAGGTTAGTGACAATCTGCTTTACTATGTGTGTCAATTAAGTTGTTTTGCTAATCAAATGCATATATCTCAAACTATTATATCTTAAACTCACGGCCTTGGAATACTAGTTAAGTGCACTATCAGTGATCTAAATCCTAGCTCCCCTTTGAAACAGCCTTCTGCATTCTTTGTGCAAGCAGAAAGCATGTTCAGCTGGAATTTTGCCAATAATTTCAACAAAACCAAATTAAAAGAAAAAAAAGTAAAGCATGGGAGAGGGTTGTTTCACATCTCCACCTACCTAGAAGACAAATCAAATTATAGGGACACAATGAAAGAGCTAACTAAGTTAGGCAGCTTTTTTCTTTTTGAGAGGAAAGTCTTTAGATGAGACTTAAATAAGTATTTTCATGACTAGGGAAGTGTGCTTGTAATAAGAGACCCAAAATGGAGCTAAATGTATTGTAGATAAGATATGAAGAAGTACAAGAAGTTGTTACCATGTAGCATTTTGTAAGGCATAAGAAAGATGTGGGATCTTATTCTTTTGGACTAACTCAATAATCCCAGAGTCTTGTGACCTTGACCCTGGGAGCTGGCTAGGAGATGTAGATTGATGCAAACAGACATACTAGATACAGTAGATGCATACAACTCAGAGGGGGCTTTGCATGAAATCAGAAGACCATTAGTAACAGTTCAGTCAGCTACATTTGGTAGGAATCCTAAGCCAATTGCTTTCTGAGGCTGTAAGATCTCAGTCTCAGTGCTGGAGAGAGGGCTCAGTGGCTAAGAGTGGCTTTTGCTCCCATAAGCCCCTGAGTTCAGTTCCTATCACCCTCACCAGGTTGCTCACAACTGCCCGCAACCCATTCCCAGGCATTTGACATCTCTGGCCTTTACAAGCACCTGTAATAACATGCACACATCTCTCTACTGTCAACTTCATCCACCTGTATAGACCTTGACTGCTGGATCTGGGGTCTGAGTACCTGAAAGATTGGCGCAGACTACAGGCTAATGCTGTGGACAACCTTACTTCAGTTTCAATGCACTATTATACTGAAGTGCAACTAAGAAAGCAACGATCCAAGGAAGGTCGCTTCAGTTCAGAAAAACACGATCAGAAAAACTTGTAAATAAATGTCCATAAGCACACATTAATATGAACAGAGCATCCCTTTCCCAGAGCTTTCTCAGGACAGACCACCTCTAACACAATAGTCTGGCACATACTACAGATTCTATCTGGGAAATCACAAAAGCCAGGTAGACGGCCATCTCCAGATTCAGATGCAATGAAGACAGCACCTGGCATATCTTTTCACCAGACTGGTTTCTATAGCTATGATATGACATCCAACAAGAGTGAACGTGCCTTATAAATTGAATGTAAAGTTTAACACAGAAGGCACAGAATCCAGGGAACATAATGCACTTGGGATAAAGGCTTTTCTTTTTCCTGGAGCCTCTCACAGTTCCCTAAGGCATTGCTCATCATGCGTCATTTCTTTGACAATGTTCTGACACTCTACAAACAAATATTAATAATTAAAGCTTTTAAAAAGCCTTAAAAAAAAAACTCAAACTGATACTAGTTTAACACTTCCTCTTGGATCTGCATGCAAGCTTCAGGAATACCAAATACAGGCATGCATGGTTAACATTGCTCTGAAAATGTTTCTTCTTTGTGAATTTGATGTGGATGAATGTTCCTCACTAAAATTCATAGAATACAATATTTGAGTCAGCTGTCATTGTAAGAATTTCAATCTGTTTTTTCTATGTTGGAAATCTTTTTCCTTTCTTTGTTAATGAAAGTGTAAGTTAGACATAAAAAGGAGACTTAAGAGCTGTTGGCAACAACGAACTGTATTCTTCTCTTCAGAAGCCTGAAGACACTAGGCAAGTGTCCTTGTAGACGTATAGAAAAGGCACTCTGAGTCACCCAACAGCCTTTATTCCAGAATGTTCTGTTCTGTGGTAGACTGCTGTGAGCAAGACATAGTGACTGTCACTTCAAGCCATTCTTCTGCAGAAGGACCATTTGAAGCATGACTGTGAAGGAGAAAGTCACATCTGAGAGTGACAGCTCTCTCTGCTCCATTATGTCCCTTTTGAAGGCTGCACAGATCAGAGATGTGCAGACTCTAAGGCATTTCAGGAGATGCCAAATGTCTTTCCTCTGCTGGTCATTCTTACATTCCAAATAGTATTATATAAACAAAGACAAAATTCTTAACATTTTCCAGGAAATGATAAACTGCCCTTTATCCTAATGACATAAGTTCCTTTAATATTACATTTTTATACTTATAAGCTACAAATAAGTTTTATAAACTCCAATCAAATTTTATATTTGAACATTGGTCATTGGCATATACTCCTTTATACAAGTTACAGTTATTAATGAAACCCCAATGCTTTGCTATGCATTTGGGCTTTCACTGCATATTTAAATATTAACACAACTGATTAAGATGCAGAAACATGAGTGGCGAAGCTAATGAAAATACTTGGCTCTTGTCTTGTCTTGCTTCTGTATTATATCATCAAAATTCCAATTAGCAACCTGAGAATAGAGCATGATTTCCTATGTGTATTTTAGTTTACTTCCAGAATCTTTGGTGTAAGAGATTTGCGGAAATGGATACTTTTAGCATTAAATGAAAGCAGACTTGGCTGAGCAATAATTTTCAGTGAATTTGTAAAGGGCATGTTGCCTACATTAATTCAAATTTTACTCCCCTACTCTCAACTTAGGCATTTACAATTAATCAAAAACTTGATGTTCTTTTTTGTTTCAGTCTTGTATCTGCTAGTTCTCTTGATTGCTTCATCATGCTAATGAGCTCAAGGTCAAAAGTTTTTGTCCCTGTATGAGCCAGCTGTGCCTGAAGGAAATTTGGTTCTCAAGTTTCAAAACACAAGCCAATTTTCAGTCAAATACTTTCATTGTAAGGCAGTGTAAATGCATTACCTTGGAGTATAACAAAAAACCTCAGATTCATCTGCTTTCACAGTAATGTTGCAACAGCAAGAACGGAACCATTACTGCTGTATTCACATTTCCCCTCAGTATCCTGGTCCTTCCATGACACTGCAGATTGCTTAGGCTCAAGTTCTCTGTACGCTCTGCTGGATAAAGTCAATGAATGAATCAGCACAGGGCAGGAAGCAAGGTCAGAGGATGGGAGGATGTATTGTTTCTTTGTGAGCCTAGTGAATGAGAGTGGGAGCAGAGAAAATGCCTGTCCAAATACAGTCTAACTCAGCCAAAGAAAGTCTATCCCTCACATTCCTACAAGGACCAACTCATCCTTCTCTTTCTTAGCCAAGATTCTTAGTGAACATTTCACTCCCTATTACTGACTTGCTTCAACCTTCTCAAATGTGTTTTGTGCTTCAGTAATTCTAAAAAAGTTAACACTAACAGTGGCTTTGCACACACCGAGTGTACACTTAGACTATCCTCAGAGTGCCCAAACACTCAGCAGCATTTAACCCTGTTGGTCACTCTTTCTCCCTTGCACTGCCTTTCATTAATTTATCTGTTCATTCACACACATTTTTGAACACATCTCAAGCTCCCTCCAATGGTCAGTTGCCAATCATTAGCTGTTTGTTGTGGAACTTTCCCAACATTTTGTTCTAGGTCCTTCTTTTTATATGCTTCCTTCCTGGGTAATCTTGAACAAAACCTTCAATGAATATTTATCTAAACTATATCACGATTAATCCTAAATTTTGTACTGTCACTCTGAACTACAAGCTTTTGTTTATTCAACATGTGTCTTCGGACACTGCAATAGTTACTCTCTGAGTACTGAGCACACAGGAAGTTCAATGACAATGTGGGAGATTCAACACTTAACAATTCAATAAAACTAAAGGATTTTCCATATGAATCGGCTTGTCATTCAGCATTCTATAATTTAATAAAACTACCCAGTACCTCGCATTATAACCAAACAGCTTACAGGGCTTTATCTGTAAGAACCCATTTCTGAAGCTGCAGATTATATTGTCTCCCCAGTCTAGACATTAAAAGCTGAAAATATTGACAAGATAAAGTTGGGAGTGCATATATTGTCCTGGTGTGCCATCCCCCACCTTCGGTGATAAAGAGGAGTGGAAAAAGAAGTGTCAGGGGAGCACATTGAGCTCAGGAGTGGAGGGACTATGTGTCTGTTCTAGAGAAATGATAAGCAACAAACAACTGGACCCCCATCACCTTTCTAATACCACCCGACAATTACATAATGATTGCAACAACTGCTATTGTTCATAGCAATGGAGGCAGGGTTCATCACCTGTTCCCATAACGGCCCTGCTATTTTTTTTTTTTTTTTACTTTCATTCCAAATAAGTTTGCTTATTGTATCTTTAAAAGCCATAACCCTGCAACAAAAAGAGTCTCTACTTGAAAGATTGGGTTGTGCGGATTCGGGAACCTGTCTGACTCTATTTTGAAGACAGAAGCCATTATGCTGTATTGTTAAAAATAAGTTTCCATTTACTGTACGAGCTGAATTTATGCTTTTAAGTCTCTCTATATTTCCTGGATTGTGATCTGCCCCAAGCCATGATCTTGACTTGTCTTTGAGAAACGCAAACCCTCCTAAACAGTCACTAGCCCTCCCTACTCACTCTAACTCTCTGTAATCACTTGCCAATCACATGACCACATGATGATAGCTGTTGTTTTTGACACAGAGTTTCTCTGTGTAGCCGTGGCTGTCCTGGAACTTGCTCTGTAGACCAGGCTGAGATCGAACTCATAGAAATCCTCCTCCTTCAGCCTCCCAAATTATGGGACTAACAGTGTGTGCAATTACTGATCGACAGGATTATTCTCTTAAACACAGTTTAGGAGACAGTAACTGGCCAGCTCTTTGTGCGTCCCAGTAAAAATCAAGCTTCTTCAAATTTGGCTTAAAATTATAGTAGAGTCTTACTCTCACTTGATAGGATGAACAGGACCCCACATCTCAGTTCAAAGTTGGTAAGTGACACTAAAGACCATGGGCATCTGTCACTCTTTGGAAGAGAATTCTAGCAACTTTGGGGGTCTCTTGAAGCAGAGTCTCCAGTTTCATTCAACAAATATTTATTTATCAAGATTCTATGCTGCTCTTGAAATTGAAGAAACTACAGCAAACCATAAAGTACATTGCCTTCAAAGAGCTTTGAATCTATAGAAAAGTAGTTAACAAACATGGTAAGTAAATAATAGGTCTGTGTGCGCACACACACACACAGCATGGTAAATAAAACATACGGTATGCTAATGTGAGAAAGTAAAGCAGAGAATGAGGAAAGGGGGCATGTCTGTATAGCACAGAACTAGGTTTTTCAGATAGAGTGGCCATTTTTTAAAAAATCTATTTGCAGTTGGATATACTACCTCATCTATTGTAGACATAACTGTCATCACCCCCAAGAATTCTTGAAGTTGTGTCTGAATCAAAATTCTTTGAATATGAAATATTTATAATGAAAATGTTTTTATTCCATGATACAAGCAGGGAAGCTATGCATCAACTGCCTAAGTTATAGGGAGAATTTTTTGGCAAAAGGATTATTTCTTGGCTAACATTTGTTTTTATATACATTGCAGGGAAGTCTAGCTTTCAATAAGTTCTCCAAATTATTCACAAACTTGTCATTTCTATTGTATTCTTACTACTTTTCCTTCACATCACACCCTTTCTTCACTATGTAAATTTATTCAGTTCTAGTTTTAGACTTAAGAAATTGTTTAGCAATATACGGGAAACACAGACTTCCTTGTTTTCATTAAATAAGGAATGTTGAAGCTGTCTGCTTCTTGTGAGTCTACAATTTGCATAAGAAGGAACAGTGGCCTGTTCCTGGAAATGTTTCAATCAGCCAGGATCAACACTGAAAAAAGAATGCTGTTCTATCAAGCCCCTCATTTTCATGGAAATGAATGTGACTCTGGAAACAAGAACAGAAGTGCTTTCCAGCTCTAATAGGTTCACAAGTCATGCTAACCAGTTCTGGTAACACAAAACTCAGCTTAGGTTACACACACACACAGACACACATTAAATACATATATCACATATTACACATACCACACACACACTCACGTACACACACACATGCGCGCTACACACATACACCACAGGCACACACTACATACCACAAATACACATACAACACACACACACACACACACACACACACACACACACACATACTATGGACCACACATACATATACACTACACAAACACTACACATATACACCACATACTACACACACACCACACACACATACACACACTACACACCACACACATACACACACATACACCATATACTACACACACACCACAAACAGACACACCACAGGCACACACTACACACTACACACATATACATACCACAGACACACACACACATACACACACACACACACACACACACACACACACTATCCTGCTGTAGGCTGTTGTAAATAAATCACCATCTGAGCAAATCATTCCTAATAATGGAAAAGGGCTTGCAGAATGGCTAATGGATCTTATCAGGTCACTACAACCTGGATTGTGAAGAATCTACTGTGGTTATATTGTTTCTATTATTCTCTCTGGTAAGTAACCTGCGAAATGGGAGTATCTTCAAGACTTGGGTTTAAAGGGAACAGTTATCCTTGCCACAACGGAATGAAATTTTAATGTTATGTTGAATTGCCAGTGAGTTCTTTACAGACTGGACATTACTTTTAAAAACAAAAACAAAAACAAAAAGCAAAGCTGTAAGATATCATAAAGTAATTACTATAATGCACTTGTATATTTATATTTGCAAAAGTAATTTGAGAGAAAAAAAAGGCATCTGGAGTGAGAATTGAGAATGGAATCATGCAGGGCTCCTGTCTTCTGTGACTGTTCTTTGTTGTCTAAGAACAATACAAAGTGGTGTGAAGTAAGCAACATCTTAAACAAGGAACCACTGAGGCGTGAAGGAGTATAAACTATAATGTGCTTTAAAGCAGGAATATATGTCAAGAGAACACGGAGACGTTAAAGTGGTTTGCTGAATCTTTCTCTGTTATATTGAGGGTGCCTGCTTAAATAAGCCTAGCCGATTCCTCGACAGGCTTCAGTTTCTTGTTAGTTCAGAACAGGCCTAAGTCCCCATTCCGCAGATATTAGCTCAGCAGTCACTGGAAATACTGCAGAAAATGGGCAGCAAATCAGAGACGGTCTAACCACCTGGATGGAGGAAGATAAGATTGCTTAAGGTTGGTTTACTGCTGGTCTCATTGGTTAAGGAAGAATTACGGCCTGTCTGGAAATCTCTTGTCTTATGATTAATTCATGATCACTGACTAAGTTTGCCCACACATTTTCAGCTTGAATGATGCAGTCAAAGATTACCTAACCCCCCTCCCCCCCACTTAGAATTCCCTTACCTGCCTTTAATAGGAGCCTAAGAGCTCACCTCAGGGTTGCCATCGTGTTTAAATGGTGACTCCGGCATGCTGGACTTCTGCAGAATATCCGCTCTTCACTGCTTGCATACTATGCATCTGGAGTCTTTCTTAAATGAGTTCCAGACCCTAAGAATATCACTTATTTTTTTCTGGAAATATATGTTTCTATCCTCCCTAAAAGTAAAAAACTTAGAAAGGTAACGACACACAACTTTAATGCCAGCTTTTGGGTGGCAGAGACAGGCAGACTTCTGATATTAAGGCCCGTCTGGTCTATAGGACTAGGACAGAGCTACACAGAAAAATTCTGTCTCAAAAACAAATTGAAACAAAAGACAAAATTTCTTCTTTAAGCATCTAGTAAGTCAGAATGTTTTTACGTCTGATTCACAAAGACAGTATGAAAATTTAAATAAACACAGTCAAAACTGTCACAAATCCATTGGATTGGATTTGCATCAAGTCTATATTGCATCCAACATAAAAGTGTTTTTATTCTGAAATGATAGAGTTTGGAAAATAGAGTTTGATAGTCAATAGGCTGAGTTACATACTTACAGGATAGTGTGTTAGTCACAACACTGAGATTCTGAGCCAAAAGCATGCCTAATGGGCTATTATTGCAAGAAACATTTTTAATTTGAATTTCATTATAAAAAATTAAAACCTCATTACACTTACCAAAAACAAAAGAAATAAATCATAACAGAAAATAAGAATGTCTACCCCCCTCAAAAAGAAGAAAGAAGAGGAGGAGGAGGAGGAGGAAGAAGAGGAAGAGGTAGAGGAGGAGAAGGAAGAAGAAGAGGAGGAGGAGGACGTGGATGAAAAAAAAAAAGAAAAAGAAAACACATGCCTGCCTGACTGCTTGCCTGATTGATATGCTGGTGCAATCTTAGCACAAATGTTGTAGGGATCCATCCACTATTGCATTGGATTTGAGGCCACTCCACAAGATGCAATCCATGTTCAAGTAGCCAAGTAGTCTAGATAAGATACGAGTATAGGGGAAAACTAAATACATATTGTTCTGCTAAAGAAACACGCCAATAAAATGACACCTAACAACATTCTTCTAGATCCTCAGATCAGGACCTTGCTCAGCTATCATCAGAGAAGCTTCCTCTGATAATACATGGAAACAAGTACAGAGACCCCCCCTCCCAACTAGACAGTGAGGGAGACACTTTGGGGTACTATGTTCTAAATGCCCAAAATGTGCTATCTTCTTCAAACCCCTCCCATAGGAGTCAGGAAACTATGGAGGAGAAGAGGCAGAAAGTCTGTAAGAGGAGATGGATGACACCAGGAAACACTGTCTCCCGGATACAACAGGACTAACATGTGTATGATCTCAGAGAGACTGGCAGCATGCATGAGGCCTATACAGATTCAAGAGAGCCGGTGCCGCAGTGCTGAGAGGAGGAAAAGGACACTGTCTCCCATCCCTGGCTAAGAATCTATTTCCAACTGACATCTGGCTTACAAAGGAAGAATCCGTTTTCTCCAAAGGAGTCTCACTTAAGGGCAGGCTTCAGGCTCAGCATCCAACACAAAGTGGCATTTTGTAGATATTTTGTCTCACATTGCTTTGTTTGGGCTTTCTTGAAAGAAGATGTATATATTTGTGTGGGAAATGAGGTAGGAAGGATCTGGGAGGAGATGGGGAAGAGGAAATCATGATCAGAATATATTGTATGAAAAATATATTTCCATATATATAATATATTTCTATATATATATAATATATTTCCATATATATATAAACAAGACAAATTTACTGCCAAAATGTTGGTTCTATTTATATAATGGATATGAGTGAATTAATATAATAGATTGGTTTTCCCATATCACACAAGTACATCCCCAGCCTACATGTATCATTGATAATCATAGTAGCTCATCCTAACCCACTACCACTAAGTGCTGAGCAGGTAATTTTGAAACCTGCTCAGGGCATCTCTGTTTTTCCCTTGTCTCCGGGCTGCTGCCACTGAAGCAAGTCTAGCCTGCTCTTCCGAAAAGTTTCATTGAATTCTGCTCTTCGTTACTTCTCCCTGAGGATAACGTGTTATAGAAATATCCCTCTGCCTTCTCTTCTGTTCACAATCCACGTCTAAAAATCAAATATTACTGTTGCATGTGATAATTCACAATACTGCTGGGATGAAAGAAATGCCTAATCTCAACTTTGGACAAGGTTTAAGGAATCAACCACTTTTTTTTTTTTCTAGCACCGTCATCATGTTTTAGCCGAACTGGGAAAAAGCTTTCTCTGTCTCCATCCCGGGAGCTCACAGTTATGAAAAGAGTTCAAGCCCTGGCTTCACTCTGGACTCTCTCTCTCTCTCTCTCTCTCTCTCTCTCTCTCTCTCTTGAGAGAGTGCTGTGCTCGATTTAAGCAAGATGAGGACAAAATAGTAGTAGACAAAATCCTAATGCTCAAATCACTTCCCACTTCATGCTAGAGACATGAAGATAATCGGGTAGATGAGCTTATATTGACTTAAATTAATTACCGCAGGCATGGTCCCAGCACAGTTCTGCGGGACAGCGAAGCAGCACTAATTCCAGATGGCGAGGCAGAGGGCATGGCCTTGGATGACATGACCTTTACATCATGAGCTGATGATTAGCTTGCAATGCTGACCTGTGCCTTGGAGAAGCAGTCTTATGGATGGGCGAGATATAGAGTACACCAAGAGCAGATGAGTTTGTGTGGAAGTTATTAAATTAATCCAATCAGGAGGCAATAAAGCCTTAATTTTCCATCAACAATCCTAGATAAATTATGCTGGTGGCTCTTATTAATGCAGTCTGGTTTCTCTGGGCTTTGAATTGTCCTCAGATCAAAATCTTTTTATTTACACCATGATTTTTTTTTCAGTCATTTTTATAGCATTTTTACATTACGTTCTTCATAATTTTTCTTTCTTTATTTCTCAATCCACTTAAGTATACCTCCTCAGCTTAGGGGTGTTATAGTCATGTCTTAGATCTTGTTTAATAAAGCAAAGTGAGAAGAAAACAAAATCCAGAGTCCAAACAGATGTCAGGTAGATGATTCTTGTATGTGAAGGGTTCCTTAGAGTTTTATTCAATTAAACGTTTCTTGTCATCAGAAAAACCTCTGAAAACTTCCCTCTGACCTACAGAAGCAGCACATACACTTTGGCACACGCTTCACTTGGGAACATGGAAACTGATGCCTTCAGAAACAAGTTTATTTTCACGTTACTCAAATGCTTTCCTCTCAGTAAGCAGTACAGCTTTGCTCACCTCTTTCTTGCTAGAGCTGTCATTCCTATAGGTTTTGCCCCAAGACTCTCTCTGTTACAGTCAGAGACAGTGGTCCTGTGTCAGAGAACTACTCTTATACTGTCCAAATCGAAAGTTCTGAGAAAGCCCTTGACGAAGTGCACTAACAAATAATCTTTGCAGCAACAACAATCCATCACATATTTGGTCATTTCACAAAGGTTGTCTAATATTACATTCTATAAAGCCTAGTTGAATACTGAAGCCTCATCTCCTTTACACATCTTTTAAACAAAATTTTTTTTAACAAAAACACCAGGGTGTACATTCTACCATTAAAGTCATGCCGTTTTTCTAGAAAGGTCCTAGCTGCAAATGGTACCATGTCCTGTGTGGTTTTCTTCTATTTGCTAATCTTGTCTCTTCAACACACACACACATACACACACACACACACACACACACACACACACACACACACACACACACACACACATTCCCTAGTCTAGACAAGATAATTAGGATGTTATTTTTTTTAATTTGATTGTTTCCATGTTTGTGTATCCTATTTGCTTCCCCACAACAAATATTCCACTAATGTAATGAAAACGTCTCTGCATTCTTGGCAGTGTGTGGTAAAGTACACAAGGCAATGGCCAGGCTCTTTTGCTGAGACTGGTATTATTTTCTTGATTCTCTTTGTGAAAACATCTTTCTTCTTTCTTATTGAACATCAAAGTATTTATCAAAGGCTTATCTGAAGTGTGAGCAATCTGAATTTTCCCAAAGAGAAGCTATGATTTCCTAAGGAAAAGAGAAAGTGCCAGAGAAGATCACAGTCTTGTGGTGTTGTCTCATCTCTTTGAGTCATGTTTAAAAGCTTTTAGACTTCATTCTTTTCCAACAATTTCTCTGATATATTAAATTCGAAGTTATTTTGAGCCAGGTATCAGAATTCTCTCTTGCAGACATAGTCCCAAATACTACCTTAAGTCATAAAATATTTTGAAATTTTAATTAAATTTAGATATTATTAAAATGCACTTGGACAAGTACATGCATTTTCATTGAAAAAGGTCATGGTATGTATCAGTAAGGATCTTAATTTTTTTCACTTGAGCTATATTTTTAAATGGCTTTTTAAGATTATGTAATAATCGTTTGGAGGCTCTACTTGTGAATACGATGTGAATATTAGGAATAAGGACAAGTCAACCAATTACTGTATTTAATTTAGAGAAGTATTATTTTGAAAGATTCAAATTCAATTAGTCATTATTACAAACAATATTTTTATTAAACCATAATGCTATTTCATTGTTATCTTAGATTTTGTTTAATAAATCCAAGAGAAAAAAAAAACAAAATAAAGAGCCTAAACAGATGTCAGGTTGATAATTGTTGTATATGAAGGGTTCCTGCAGGTGTCATGCAGGGAAGTGAAGCATACAAAGGCATAAAAGTGAAAACCCAGTGCAGACTGACTTAGTCATCTGGATCAGACTTCCGGGAGTCTAATGTAAGGCCATTTACTGCCAGCATATTTAAAACACAGTACACTTTGGGGGTCAATCCAATCAGTCCAATTCCAGGTAAACAATAGATCTTAAGGTGTGAATACATAGATATTCTTTTACAAAGTACATGTTACCATGAGGGTGGATTCTATAGCCAAAAGGCCTAGAATCTAATGTGGCCTCTGACCAGTAGCAGAAGTCAGCTGGACATAAAGTGACATCTCCTCTAAGAATGGACAGTGGTCTAAGGATTACCATTCTAGGGAACTTGGGTGATGTCTGCCTCTATAGAAAAAGGTGGGTGAGCTCTGCCTCCACAGATATCAAAAAGGTCACTAGGTCATTAACGAAATTCACTTTTAGCTTTCTGGATGGAATTCACGTATTTGATTTTATCTCCTCCATTGAGGAGACACAGCCCTTCCTGATTGACATTTCTGGTTCTCTTAGTGCTTCTCTGTGAGAACAGGACCTCTCTGCCCCAACATGGATGGGTGGATGGATGGATGCATAGATGGGTGATGGGTGGGTGGATGGATGGATGGATGAATGGATGGATGGATGGGAGGATGGGTGGATGGATGAATGGGTAGATGGGTGGATGGGTGAATAGGTGGATGGGTGGATGAATAGATGATTATATAGATATCCTGAAAGAGAATATAGGCGTATAGATCAAAGAATAACATCTTAGCACCAACTCCTGTGTTCTGATCACCAGTGGGGAACACGCCCTGGCTATTCTTCCCCAGTTCAGGCAGTCATAGTGAATCACACACTTAGCAGCACTGAGTTCAAGAATAGAAGTTAATACACTGATCTATCTTGTCTAAAGATCAATGAAGATCTTTGCTCTGATGGTGTAAATAAATCTCTGAAAAGTGGGTTGCAGTTCCCTCACTCCATCACACCTAATGCAAATAATGGCTCTGGGGAGAGCTGTAAATCTATAAATCCTTCCAAATAAATCTAGCTTCTCAGATGTGTTTGCTATTCAAATATGCTTTATGAAGGTTTATGCATAGGAAGTTCAGAATATGCAGCAATGAAAATATTCACATAGAATCATCACCAAATTATAGTTACTGTCACAATTTTTTTCTTTTAAGACTACTGTATAGTTAGATATAGTATTTTTTTAAGAAAATGCACAAAAGTCTAGTGAAAAAATAAAATTAAGTAATTAATTTTTAGATACACACACACACACACACACACACACACACATACACACACACCACACACACAGAAGAGAACATGTGTGGTGGTGTGTGCCTTTAATCTTAGCACTATGGAAGCAGAGTCAGATGAATCTCCATGAGTTCGAGGCCTTTAATTCTATAAGTATTTACAAATTCAACACATGAAAGTCTTTTACTTGGGGAAGAAAGAGTTCTCAAGGGACTGGAAAAGAAGACAGGCTAGTGGGGAAGGAGGTAAAATATCAAATATTTTTTCATGTGTGGAATTTAGGCCTAAATGCTCATGTATGTACATATGTTCATGTGAATGTAGATATACATATGTGGCATGAAGGCCAAAGTTGGAATGAAGGGAAGGGAAGACATGATTAGGGGTGACAGAGAGATAGCAAAGTAGAGGTAGATATGAGCAAGGGACAATAATACACATATTTGGAATGGTCGTGGGATTTCTTACTGTATAACATATCTAAAAATTATAAAATGATGAAAATAATCCTATTACATTAAAAGGTTCTCATGTACTGTTAAGCATTCGGTATCATTACACAAACATAATATTTGTCTGTTATTATGAGATACTTTCAATGTAGGTTGAAGTAATTTTTGTAACAGGCATGAGGAGCTGTCAAGTTGTATTTGAAGACCTTTTGAATAGGTTTTCAGGGCCAACTTTCTTCACACAAAGTAGCAGTGTGTGCTTGCCTTTTCTCAGTGTTAGCATTTGTGTCAATGGGCTAATGCTACGGTGGATGAAAAGGCTCTGAGCACACATCAGCACAGTTCATTGGCTCTGCTCACTGAGCACTCTAAGCTTAATTGGAGAAATTGGCCCAGTTCCCTTATAGAACATTAGGAGAAATATCACCATTAATCTCATTTGTATCGATTTCTAGTACATATAAGTTCTTATAATGTAAATGTATAAAGCATATATTTTTATACTTTAAATTTCTAGACGTTCAAAGGTGGCACAATGCTAAGAGTAATTTAAACAAGAGTACTTTAAATTAACTTGGAAATAATTTAATGACTTAAGCACAAAAAGGGTCTATGAGAGAAAAGCAGAATGAAGACTTGGTTAATTTCAGCTTCAGTTTCAAATATCTGAAGGCATTTAAGCTGTCTGAAGTTGATGAGACATCATGAAACCTAAGACATGGCTGAGTCTCTCTGGCCTTATCTTTCTTACGCAATCACATGCAGATACACTTAGAAGCTGCATCTCTCCGTGTGGTCTTCCGCACACTGCAGGCAAGCCAGCGAGCCCTCCAAAGTTATTTGCTTTCAGATGAGCGATACTTGAGGTGAATTCTCACTGTTTCCCACAGTTCGCAGTGGGATTAACTCCAGTTTCCTACAGCAGCAGTGAGTTCTTTGCAAATAATCAGGGGCTGCCTTTCTCCCCCTAGTTGATTGGCCTACTCCTGTTGTTGTGAGACCAACCTCTTTAACAAAGTGCATGCATTCCAAATCATATATAGCATTTTATTTATACCAGACTAAAGTTTCTGGGCCATAATAAGAATTTAACAGATAATTTTTGCATTAATTTCTTATTTTTTAAGCATGAGTGTACATTAGAATTGTCAAATTCATTTTTATAGCACAATCCTTGCATAAAGTAGACTTAAAATTAATGTGTATAGAATACATGAATGTATAAAGTTGCCAGTGTTGTTTTTATAAAGCAGTCTATCTAATACATTAGTGCTGATTAAGGCACCAGTAGGAATTGAATAAAATTTTATTAGGACATTACAAATATTATTAATTACAAAGTTAAATCAAAATAATCATATTTTAACTGACTGGACTGATATTATATTGAAATACAAGCCTTGTCTGTTAGCAATGTAATGTTTTAACCAAAGACGTAGTTGCGATACCACTGCTGTGAACCCTACCAACAAGTCAACAGGCCAAATAAAATAGTAACAGGAGGGGAAACAAGACATATTTGTTGACAGCCTGTTAGTTTTCAGTTATGCATTCTACAGCCTTGTTTTTGTTTTTGTAAGTTTTGAGTGAAAACTGTTATAAGTGAATGCACTTTAGAGCAAGAACTAAACACAAAATATATAATTATCAATAAAAAACATGCTGAAAACTGATTCTCAGCTTTAAGATATAGATTCATATACATATTCACACACATACACAAAACATTCACATTTGTTAACAGCTAAATATATGCTATATTTTATCTGCTCTTGCCAAATATATCACACAAAAATATAATTGGTATTATCTTTTCTCTGATTTGAGTACTTATTATTGGGCCCTCACTGACATCTTACAAAACATCGAATCCTGAAAATAAAATGGTGAACTTAAACAAATACCATGTTTTCCTAGAAGTTTTTAGATAAACATATATTTAAAAACCTATGCCATAATTACTATCATATTTGCTATAAAGCAATATCCATGAGCTTAAAAGAGCAATATGGCATTGAAAACCTGCTTGGCACATATGTCGGGATGTCTGGAGACATAGGGAGATTTATTAAATTGCAGTGATAGAGTTCACAGGTGAGGAAGGATTAGAGTGAATTTGAGGGTGGTTTATTTAGAAAGAATGTTTTATGAAATGCTCTACAGAATGTGCCCTCCTCCATGTGTAGGGTCCTAACCTAGGGTGTAGTAGTTTTAGGAGGTGGGGTATTGGCAGGTGATTATTTTAGGAGGTTAGAGCCTTTAAGACATCAGACAGTGCTCCTGCCTTGTATCTGCTATGCAGTGACACAGTGAGAATGTGGCAGTCTGCGTCTTCCTTAAGATCATTCACCAGAGTCTCACCAATACTGGCTCCTTGACCTTGACACCCCAGACCCCAGCATTATGAGAAACAAATGCTTACAACCTATTCAGTTGGCATGAGGGAAAATAAGGCTCATTTGTTGACAGTCTGTTCATTGGCAGAAAAATGCAGTGAACAACTGAAGCATGCTTTGCTCAGTTGACTAGGTCATGGTAACTACAGAGGACCAAATGTGAGCAAATATCAGATAGAGAAATCACAGTTTCATTGTTATACATGCTGCTTTTGAAGTGGCAAACAAATTACATGCACAAAACAGTCACATGAAGGAAAATGATATTGATGTCATACAATGTTTAAAAAGGTTGTTGTTCCAGAAACATGAGTTATAGGCAGTTTCCAGTGATCATGGTAGTAATAAAAATCACATTGATAAAGCATTAGATAGCACCAGATGTTTGTCACAGTAGCAGGTCCTTTATATATATTTTCCCCATTAATTTTCTTGTGTGTGTGTGTGTGGTGTGTTTTATTCCCATTATTCTCTAAAAACAGAGTATGAGGGCTCAGGAAATGGTTCAGTGAGGGAATGTACCTGCCACAAGTCTAACTACCCTTGTTCTAACCCCCGAACCTACACAGAAGGAGAAAACTAAGTCGTGTGTCCCCTGACCAATACACACACACACACACACACACACACACACACACACACACACACACACACACCTCAAATGAATGAAAATGTAAAACTATACAAGAAAAGTGAAGATATATGATATAGATAGCCCAGCTTCCAGATGAAGAAATTAAGAGACATACACTCAAAATAATTATCTCAAAGTGACAAGTCTAATAAATCACAAATCAGATGTAATTTAGTGAGTATATATATATATATTTACAAAAGAAGCCAAATGACTTCATTTGGAAAAAGAAAACCTACAAATTGAAGAGGGATACATGTCAACATTAGGCTATATGATGTGAGGCTACATGATGACCCCACTGATTTTTGTTTTTTAGTTTTTTTTCTCTGTATAGCTCTGGCTGTCCTGGAACTTACTCTCTAGACCAGGATGGCCTTGAACTCATAGAGATCTGCCTGTCTCTTCCTCCCAAGTGCTGGGATGAAAGGCCTGTGCCACCACCACCCTGAACCCACCGATTTTTCAAAGTTTTCTTTTATGGGGTTCAGGAGAAACAGTTGGTTCCTGTCTTAGTCAATCTTGTATTGTTGTTCAGAGATACCATGTCCAAGGCAACTCTTAAATAACAGAAAGCCTTTAATTGAAGGCTCACTTACAGTTTCAGAGGGTTAATTTATTGTGAAGATGGCAGAGATTATGGTGGTGCATAAGCAGGAGCAGTAGCTGAGAGCTACATCCAGATCCAGAGACTGAGAGAGAGCGAGAGCCTAGCCCTACTGTGAAATCTTTTCAAAGAGTCATTCCTTGGTGACTAGGCATTAAAATATTGGAGCCTATGGTGGTCATTCTTATCCAAACCTCATAGCTACTAAGGTTACAGTATGGGTGGTTCTTTATTCTGTTTACATTATATAATCATTATTTTCTTTTTCTCTGTTTATTTATTTAACCAATTTACAGTCTGATCTCAGCCCCTTCCCTCCTCTCCTCCCAGTCACACCCTCATGGTTCCCTTTTCCCATGCTCTCTTCCTCCTTTCCAGAGAAGGGGAGGCTCTGACGGGGTACCAAGCCACCTTGGCACCTCAAATCAAAACAGGAATAAGTGCATCCTCTCTCTCTGAGACCAGACATGATCAAGTAAGCTTTATCCCAAGGATGCAGGGATGGTTCAACATATGAAAAACTGTCATTGCAATCCACCATATAAACAAACTGAAAAGGAAAAAAACAAACAAACAAACAAACCACACTAACATCTCATTAGATACTGTAAAAGCCTTTGACAAAATCCAGTAGCCTTTCATATTAAAAGTCTTGGAGAAGCCAGGTGTAGTGGTGCACACCTGTAATTCCAGCACCCAGGGAGCAGAGACAGGCAGACCTCTGTGACTTCCAGGCCAGCCTGGTCTACAAAAAGAGACTCTGACAGCCAAAGCTACACAGAGAAATCCTGTCTCAAAAACAAAAACAAAAACAAAAAAGCCAAAACCAACCAAGCAACTAACAATAGCAGCAACAATAAAAGTCTTGGAGAGATCAGGGATACAAGGCACATACCTAAACACAACAAAGGCTATACACAGCAAGCCAATGGCCAACAACAAATTAAATGGAGAGAAATGTAAAGCAATTCCACTAAAATCAGAGAGAAGACAAGGCTGCCCACTCTCTCCATATCTATTTAATATAATACTTGAAGTTCTTGCTAGAGCAATAAGACAACTAAGGGAGATGGAGAGGATACAAATTGGGAAGGAAGAAGTCCTTTCCATCACTATTCCCAGATGACATCCTAGTAAACAAAAGTGACCCGCAAATTCTACCAGAGAACTTCTAAAACTGATAAACACCTTCAAAAAAGTCTCTGCATGCAAAATTAACTTTAAAAAAATACAGTATCCCTCCTCCTTTATACAAGTGATAAATGTGCTGAGAAAGAAATTAGGGAAACAACACCCTTCACAGTAGCCACAAATAGTATAAGATATCTTGATGTAACTCTAACTAAGCAAGTGAAAGACTTATATAACAAGAACTTCAAGTCTTTGAAGAAAGAAATCAAAGAAGCTCAGAAGAAGTTCTATATTATTTTAGAGCACAAACATTTTCTTTACTGTATTGCTCTGGCCTTGTGAATAGCACTGTATACACATACTATCTCTGATCAAATACTTCTCTCAAAAGAAATATCAAGTAGATATCAATCTTAGCAACTTTATTCTTGAGTCTTAGTTTTCTCATGTGACCAAAAAAAATTGGTCTTAAATATTTGCACAACAGTTAAAATTGTTTCTGCTAATTGAATGCTTTCTCCTTATTGGAGGAATAAAAGAGGCTGATGTGATCCATTTTGTAAATAAAAATTCACATAACTTGGAAACTGGAATTCTGGAATATTCACCTTTGTTGAAGAAGTAAAATAACTATTTATTAGGGGAGGAGACTCTGGCCAGCCTCTCTGCAGAAATGATAGATTTATTTAACTGTCAAATTATGCAGAGAGCTCCAGGAGTACATCACCCTTGTTGGGTGACCTTTTCAGTGGAGCAGCCCATTTTGAGCTGTCCCTGCTCCTGTCTGTAACCTCTCACCCATAATTCTGTTAGTAACTCCAGTAAAATCTCAGTGTTTACCAATTTCCTTTGGAGTAATTGATACTTTTGCCTGTTTTGAAATTTTTTTGGAGGGAGAATAGGGATGTGTGTGTGTGTGTGTGTGTGTGTGTGTGTGTGTGTGTGTGTGTGTTATTGTTGTTGTGACTCCACAAGAAGAGTTCCAGCCCCAATGTGGATCCATAAAACAATGGGAATAAATATAGGACAGTCACACAAATCTTTGCTGGGGGACAGGAGATGGATTTATCTGTATAGTTGCGGCTATGCAAGCATTAGAATTGATTTCTGAACTCTAGCACCAAGTGAAAATCAGGTGTAATAACACACATCTATGATCCTAGATGTATTGGGCATGTGCTTGAAGATCCTTGAAGCTCATTGGTGAGACAATCAATCCGAGTCAGTGAGCTCCAGGTTCATCAAAACATATCTCAGAAAACAAGGTAGGCAGCAACTGAAGAAACTGGCATCAGCATCTTGTCTCTACATACATGTATATGCACACCTATACATACACACTCATGCACGTGCACATCCACATAGACACACGCACGCACATAGCACACAGCTTGAATTGAGCTAGGAATTTTCTATCTCTATGGTAAAAAAAAAACTTATAGAGTAAAAAAATCTCTATATATGTATACATAATATATAAATATGGAGGTAAAAGATGACTTACAGGCTTCAGTCTAGCTTATACAACAACATCTGCCTATGAACAGAAAGTCCAAGAATTGGTCAGAGTCAGATTAAGCAAAAATCCCTCACAGATGTGCCTTCTATTTTGGGATATTACTTAATTCCAGATACAGTGTTGCTGACAAGAAGAACAGCCATCACAGTTAATTATCTCAAAAAACATTTCATCAATGGTTTTTTTTTTTTTTTTTTGTGTGTGTGTGTGTGTGTGTGTGTGTGTGTGTGTGTGTGTGTGTGTGTGTAGTGCTAGGGATCAAATCCAGGGCCTCACATGCTAGACACATACTGTACCAATGAGTTATGCCACCAGTCCTGATTTTTTACCACTAATGTGTCTACTAGAATAGAATTATTGCATATTGCCTAAAGAGTTTTTCAACATGATTGTTATTGCAAGTTCAAGGACAAAGAAGGAAGAGGATGAGAAATAGGTGGAGGGGAAAGAAGAGGAAATGGAGCAGGACAAAAGGAGGAAAATGTGCAGGAGGAAGAAGAAGAAGAATATAAAGGAGGAAGGACGAAGAGGAAGTGGTGAGGAAGAGTGGATGGGAATGGGAGAAAGAGGAGAGAAGGAAGGGAGGAGGAAGAATGGAGGAGGTCAGGTGAAGTACCGGAGTAGGCAAGGAGGAAATGACAGACTAGGCTGACTCCATTTTTAAGATTAAAAGACATCTTATTCCAAAGACAAAATGTGGTCATTCCTGGGTTTGGCTATCTTCTAGATAGATCTTGAAGGTCATGACCTATCTTCTGGAATTTGCCATGTTCCACACCCTATGCCCTAACCACCACCCTGATAAGATAAGATGTTTTGCCAAATAAGTTTGAAATGTTCTAGCAAGTTTCTAAGTAAGAAGAAGAAGAAAAAAAAAAAAAACCCTTGAAAATCCCCCTAGCCTTGTTTGGGGATTGATATATAGCCCCCCTTCTCCTATGTTTCATGCTGTATTTTAAAACCTGCATTAGGTCTCAAACAGCCTTGTCTGACAATAAATAAAGCTTCTTTAATTCAACTAAAAGAGTTTGGGTAATGGTATTTACTCTGGTCTGGTGGGATTAAAAAAAAGAAAAAGGAGAGGAGGGAGATTTTAGGACCGTCATATAAAATTTTATTTCAGTTAAGTTTCAAGCTGAAAAAAATTGGCACTACCTAAGTTTCAGAACTAAAGCCCTTTCATTTCTGTGTTCTGCTTACGGTCAGTAGTGACTGTGTCTATGAGATCTAGCCGCATAGAGGGGGTGTGAGCGTGGCTCATAAGAGGTTTGTTCTCAGCCAGATGAATTTACCACCTTCTATTGCTAGGAAATGACAGTACAGGAGGGACTTAGTAACTCCTCTGTTAACTGAATGTGTATTTTACCTGGTGAAAATTTTGTGGCTTGGAGGAAGGCACAATAATGTAATTGTACTAAAAGAAGCAGACTGTCAGCCTGGGGCTGCTGGTGCTTTAGAGCACTCTCAGGGTTTCCGTTGATTGTGCTCAGGGGTGCAGAAGGACTGATTGGCCTCACATGGATGGGGAGTTTGACACCTTGTTGCTTAAAAATTGCTTATGTTTAAAGTATACACCACAGCTAAGGGGCCATGCAGATGCCACATTACTGAATAGCATATGGACATCTCCAGGGTTGTTAAAAATGATCACGCTAGCCTTCTGTTTTTACTGAGGCTTACTGTACTTATACAGTTATACGAGAGGAGATTATGCCTTTCAATGAAGCTCAGGGGACCTATCTCCGGGAGGAAAGGAAGCAGGGAAAGCACTTGTGAACTTGCAAGGGAAACTTTATGTTTCTGTAATGGTCGTTTTCTTAACCATGTGGCAGTTTTGAATCTCAAAGGGGCCAAACACATTTTAAGATAAAAAACATTATTTTTAAAATTTATAACGTTAAGTCTTTAAACCCTCCAACTAAATGCCATTTCTGTAGAAATGCTAGAGTCAGTGGATCCTGCTATTGTCATTTGAGTGTCACCACTCGGTTGCTGACATACATTTATCTGATTTTAAAATCTTTCCCTAACTTTGTTCAAACTTCAGTTCTGCTTAGGAAAGAGAAGGGGCTGGTGAGCAGCTGTGCACTTCGTGGCAGCTTAGCTAAGCCTATCCTTTGGTGTCTGCTCACTTCTTAGCTCCGTTCATGGCCTGTATATTCTTTAACCACGACTTTAACTTCCCCCTCAGATTAAAGTTCCCCAGTGTCAAGCCCAATGCTAGGGATGCAGTACCTTCTCAGTAGGCAAAAGCATTGGAAAAGGAGGTGAGAACGGATGAGCTGGAGAGCACCGCGATCATGATCCCACGAGTTCTGCCCAATGATAAGTGTGGGAGAAATGTAGCTGTTTCTACAGCAACATAGGTGTGTTGGAAATGTGCACAACTCCAGTTCTCTACCAAAATCACAGCCATGTCTGAGTCTCATAGAATGAACTATCACTGTCCTGCTCATATAAGATACAAGGTCATAGCATTTCAAGAACCATATGAGCAGCCATAAAATGGTTTCTAATAGTTAATAGCAATATCTTGTATTGTTGATTAATGCTCAGAATAGATTTAAGAATTCTTATCACATCTGTAGTACCTATGTCTGGTTATAAACACAGTAGATTAATTCCACATTGTATGTGTGTTTCAAAACATCATGCTATGCATGATAAATACATGGACTTTCAGTTTTGTTTAAAAAAAAACATAAATATATCATCCACAGCTTGGGGTCCCCCTCCCTCCACTGGAAGTCCTGCCTGGCTACAGGATATGGCCACTTCAGTCTCAGTATCCTCCACTGCTAGAAGTCTCAGCTAAGTTCACCCCCATATCTTCCCAGGAACCTCTCCAACCCACCCACAAAACCCTCAACCCAAAATCTGTCCTGCGTACAAGATGTACAGGGATAAAAGATGAGACAGAGATTGAGGGGATGGCCAACCCATGACTGTCCCAACTTGAGACTCACCCTATAGGGGATACCAAACCCTGACACTATTAATGATATTCTTCTGTCCTTGCAGACAGGAACCTAGCATAACTGTAATCTGAGAGGCTTCATCAAACAGATAATGTTAACAGATGCAGAGACCCACAGCCAAACATTAGACAGAACTCAGGGAGTCTTGTGGTAGAGTTAGGGGAAGGATTGAGGGAGCTGGAAAAGCCAAGAACACCACAAGAAGACCTACATAGCCAACTAACTTGGGCCCATAGGGGTTAATAGAAGCTGAACCACCAATCAAGAGACATACATGGACTGGCCCTAGGACCCTACAAATATGAAGCCGATGAGCTGCTTGGTTTTCAAGTGGGTCCTCTAACAAATGGAGTGGGGGCTGTGTCTGACTTGGACTCTGTTGCCTCTCTTGATCCCAATTCTCTAGGAGAGCTGCCTTGTCCTTGCCTCACTGAAAGAGGAGGCACTTAGTCCTGATGTGACTTGATGTGCCAGGGTGGGTTGGTATCTGGGGAGATGGCGGTTGGGGGCAAGGGGTAAGCATCCTGATCCTCTGGCTTGTACAATATTTCCTCCTTTCCTCCCCACTATTTCTGCAATGTTTTCCAGAGCCTCCAGTGTAGTGATTGAATTATAAATGTATCCTTGAGGATGAGAACCCTCCGTTGCTCATAATCTGTATTTTCACTAGTTATGGATCTTTGTAGTAGCCTTTGCCTACATTTTTTTTAAATGACAAGTCAGAGCTACACATTTACTTTCTGGTATAAGTATAAGTAATTGGAATGTGGTTGGCAGTTATGTTGAGTGAGAGAAATGACAATATAGTTTCTCTTCTAAGGTCTATGGCTTCTGCAGCCATAGGCTGGCTTTATAGTGCCGACACAGGGAATTCCCTCCTGATGTGCTAGCTTTTAAGTCCAATTAGGCAGCTCTTGTTTGCTCCTAGGAGTAAGCACGCCTACTGTAATATCTTGCCAGGAGGGTAATTTTTGTGGTTTTCAGGCTTTACACCTAAGTAAGACTACTGACTGATTTTTTCTCCCTCTGCAGCTTGCTCTTGAAATCACTCAGAAATGCAAATGCTTTTTATCACCGTAGAAACGGCCATCACCAGTTTAGCCGAGCTGCCAGAGTTTCCATGCTTTCTGAGTTATTCATCTTGTGAATTCAACTTTTTAAAAGAAATCTGGTTAACAGTGTTTATTCTATGCTAGACACTATGGACCACTTACTCCTAATAAAACCTCAGAGGAGGCATTTTGATTTTCCTCACTCTACATGTTATGTAGTTTAGAGATCTTATTTATACAGCAGAGGTGTGGCTTTACTCTGAAACTTGAATTCTATACTATGGCCTAAAGCTAAATTGCTTTATACTAAAAAGTATATAAAAACATGATGAATGTCAAGATAAAATAATGTGATAACTACAACCTTAGCTGCATTTTAATAAAAGTAACTTAAAAGGATCTGCAGACTTAAACTCTTCATCAGCAATCTGATTTGTGAAATCATTTGAAAGTGTTAACAATTGAGAAAAACAAGTCTAAGATCACAGACAGTTTTATTACCTATTCACCTTTGTGGGGTTTCTCTACAGTAATCCCACAGGTCACTTTGATTAACACCATAGAAATATCCATGGGAGCATGAAGTTAGCTCTGAAAACACTATAAAAACTGCTCTACCATGAAACCTGGTGTCTTCTGAAGCCTGGTACTGTACCTTGTTCCAATTAAATGATACCAATCTCTACAAGGTGCCATAGTGCATCAGACAAGCCCAAATCATGGCTGGTGAGAACAGAAGTAATTGCTCAAACCCTGTCACCCTTTGGCTTACAGTGTTTTGTATAGGTACTTCACATCACAAAACATAGCTAGATATAAGAACTGACTACTTATCAGCTGTAGTAGGATTTTGGCTGATCATATCTGTTTCTTCCCTCATTCCTGCTTATCCCATTCCTTCCTAGTCATGATTATTGGATGTGGAGGCAGAATAATATTGGAGCACCAAGAACTTGCCAATGGACAAACAACTGATGATCATGGTTAGAGGCATCTACATACAAGGATGCTCCCTGGGCTCAGATTCCATGCTTTTGTTCTGCTTTTGAAAAGTCATTCCAATTCTCTGTGCTCTACTATACAAGCATAGGCTCCACACATCACCACAGAATTAAATGACTGAATTATGTAAAGGGCACTCACACACAAAACAGTATCTGCCATTGTGTATCTAGCAAGTGAGTACTGTATTACTGTATTACTTCTGTTAGGGGCAAAAATAATATTAAATGTTCAATTTTCAAGTTATATTTTGTTAACAGCTAATGTAATTAAGCAATCCTTAAGTTACATCAAAAATAAACTATAGAAGTAAAATCGAATAAATAACAATAGAATTCGATGCATTTGGTATAGGTAAAATGTGATTTAATGAAGCAAATGATTTTTCCTAGTTGTATCTGAAAGGTAAATCTATCTTAGTAAGAGTCATCATCTAAAATATTCGAACTTGAATGTCTTACTATTATATAGAAAATATCGTGGAAATCTCACATCTGTGCATCAAATAACTTTTATTTTTTTGAACGTCACACATTTAAGTTATGTTCAATGCTCTAGGTGCTACCCTATGATTTCGAAAAATGATGACAACCATGTAACATAGCATCTGTCCTAATGAACCTTATGCTCTATTGAAAGAGTTACAGTAGTCATCAACTATGAAATACATCATTTAATATACTGCAAAAACACAAACCCTCATATCTAAGGACAACTTGCAAAAAATACATATTATATATTTCTAATTCTATGTATTATATATTTTAATAATGTAAATATATAATATATTAATATACTATTTATTATAATATAAAATATCATAAATATGTAAAATCTCACCAAACTCTGGGTGTAAAGCCACCACACTTCAAAGAACAGAAGATGCTAGGCACAGCTTTTCCAGTATCACCCCTGTTGATGAAGGTCCAAAGAAGGGCATACCTGCTGTACAATACTTTTTTTTTTACTTAAATGTCTACTTATAATTGTTTTTAAGTTTAGATTTTTATTTTATATGTAGGAGTGTCTTGCCTATGTGAACATAAGTGTACCATTTTTACTGAGTACCAACAAAGGCCAGAAGGTGATATTGGATTCCTTGAAACTGGAGTTATGCATGTCTGTAAGGTACATTACGGATGCTGGGAACCGAACCCAGGTCCTCAGGAAAAAAAAATACAGCCAGAGCTCTTAACTACTGAGCCATCTTTCTCTATCCTCGAAGATTTCTATTTGTGAGTCATCATTTTTAATCATCTTGTAGTCATCAAATTACTTAAGTCCAGAAGGTCATCATCAATAGCTTGTATAAAATATTTTTAATGTCTTATTTAAAACAGTATGTATTCATTTATTTTCACTTTATGTGTGTGGGCACTTGGCTTGCATACAAATGTATGAGCAACATGTAAACCCTATAGTCAGAGAGAATATACGAGGACATTGGATCCCGTGACTGGAGGTCAGTGGGTTGTGAACTACCGTGTAGGTGCTGCAAGTAGAACCTGAGTCTTTTGGAAAAGCAGCCAGTACTCTTGGTTTCTAAGTTATCTCCTTAGATCCTATTTAGTAAATCTTAACAAAAATCAGTTTATATTTCTTAAAATCAACTTATGCATTTAATGTAATTTCAACTAAAGTCATAATAGTATGTTATTTGAATTGTATGGAATAATCTTAAACTACACACACACACACACACACACACACACACACACACACACATACACACAAACACACACACACGTTCATTTAAAACTGAAAAAAAATCCATGAAAAATAACATGTGATATGTTTCTTAGGTAAACATGGGCATTGTATTCTAAATAACATAATATTTAATAAGTAAAGTAGGATGAATACATAAAAGGGAAAGATTTTCTTCAGTTTTCACAAAAAGCCAGTATTTGACAAACTTATTATGCTTATATGTATTCAACAAGAACATTTATTTATTTACCAGGGCCTTTTTGTTTGTTTGATTGATTTGTTTTTGTTTTTGTTTTCTCTGAGGCAAAGTTTCTCTGTGTAGCCTTGGCTGTCCTGGACTCACTTTGTAGACCAGGTTGGCCTCAAACTCATAGAAATCCACCTACTTCTGCCTCCCCAGCTGCTGGGTTACCAGTTTTAATCTAAAGGAAAACTGAAGTACAGCCTTTTTCACACAGATAGTAATATCATAGACAAAGTCATATAGTAGTTACAGTTTGTTAAACCCATGTCTCTGGACAAAAGAAATCCATGAATGTATAGAAGACTAAGTATACAATCTTATGTTTCAGAAAGTTCTATCAAAATAGCATTGAAAAAATGGAATATAAAACAATATAGATACTATCTACTTAAATAAATATATTTGATTCTTTTAAATATTAATAGTAAAAACTTTCAATAGAAAAATAATAGTTTGGAAAAATTACTGTATTTGAATTGATATAGAATTTCTGTTTGGAGATAATGCTTTTGAACAGATAACAGAAAGGTGTCCTCACTGACAGAGCAAAAAGACCATTCACAGGAGACAAAGCAGCTGGAAGTCCAGGAAGCATGGGTCCAGTTCAAGCGCAGAAAAATAAATTAAGGAGCAAAGTCTTCATCTCATTATACGAAGACCCATTTGCAGAGACGTACCATATTTTTGCTGATGGGTTTGTAGTTATAGAGCATACTAATATACATCATTAGTGGAAACATGTAGTATCAAAGCCTTTTAGGCATATAATCTATCAACTTCTAGTAAAATCAAAATTATGCATACCTTCAGCATTTCCATCTAGCAGAAGATATTTCAAATCATTTCTATATACAAAGGCATCAAACCAAAATACTGAGAGGAGGACTTTCAAAGTAAACAGTAATTGCAAACAAAATGACTACCTGTGAATAAGGGAGTTGATTTACAGATTATGGCTAATTTATTCTTTAAGTTTATTGTACAATAATTTAAAATGTGAATTAAAACAGTGTGAATGACTTAGGGTCTTAAAGAGGTTTGTTTGAGGTACTTCTGAGTAAATAAAGTTTCAGTAAAATTTACAAGGAAAATTTTTGGTAAATTCATGACATTTATATAGCACATATATATATATACATGTTGACAAGAGTATGTTTGCTCATACTGTCTGTATACATCTATAGACATTTATATAAAATTAAAAAAACAGAATCAATAACACTATGCCTAATATTTTTGTTAGTTTTTTACATTAATTTTTACATGCATTATCTCTCTGCATGCATGCATGTATGTGTGTGTGTGTGTGTGTGTGTGTGTGTGTGTGTGTGTATGTGTGTAGTGGTGAGGGACATATGTGCAATCAAAGGACAACTTGTGAGAACTGCTTAAGAGAAAGCCTTCCACTGTGGTCTCAGAGGATTGAACTCAGTTCTTCATGATAGACTGCAAGCAGCTTTACTCACTGAGACACCAGTGCTAGGCTTTAAATATGTGTTGGAAGCCAGGAATGAGAGCTGAGATGATAAAGGGATGTGAGAAGTGGGGGAGAAAACCAAAATCAAACAGGAAAGCCAGAAACTTCCCATTGCAAAAAGTCATATCCTTTGCAATCATCTATATAAGCTGTGCATGGCAACCAGAATAAGGATAATAAAATGAACAGATGCTTATTCCTTAGATGTTAGAGAAAATGTAATAAGAGTAGAAAATAGGAAAGGACAATGAAAAGTAATTAGTGGATGCTAATATTTTACATCAAAGATTAGATAAATAAATGCATAAGCAAACATTAAGATTCTTAGTGCATCCTTAAAACAGAAGAATTGATTGAGATGTAATATGAATAAATTAATAAAAAAGGAAAGAATTGATGTGTTGTCATCGTACTCTCTTACTTTGTCTAAAAAAAAAAAAACCCTATTATATATCATGCATTCACATACCATAACCATATAATATATGTATCATTTATCATCTCTGCCTATCTTTATATACTTATCATGTGTCTATCATCTATCTGTGTGTATGTGTGTTATTATTAAAACAAATATACCTCTGATATTTTTACATTTTTAAAATAACAACTCATAGGTCCAGATACACGATACTTCATTTTCCTAGCTATCTTTCATAAAGTGAAAAGCAATATTTTCAAAGACTCCTGTGGACTACTAACTGTTGCTTTTATCACAAGTCCAGTGCATTCTGCATCACTCACAATTGTGTTCATAAAAACCTAGACCTGGGACAATGAAGTTATAAGGAGGAAAAGCTCCCAAGTCCAGGACAGCCAAGGCTACACTGAGACACCCTGTCTCGAAGAAGCAAAACAAAAAAACAAATAAAAAAGTTAAAACCATCAAAGGTACTTCTAGCTACAGGAACGTATCGAGGAATATAAATATAAAGGCAGCAGGACATAGCTCCACGGAAGAGCATTTGCTCGGCATATTCAAGGTCCTGGGTTCAAGTCCCAGAACTGCCGAAGTTGTCAGACACAACTTATATAAATAATGTAAATTCTAAACATCAAAATATAAACTCTATGATCCAGGTAGAAAGGCTGGAGGGATTTAATAATATATATTGTTTTGTTTTGAAACATGGTTTCTCTCTGTAATAGTCCTGGCTGTCTTGCAGCTCTTTTTGTGGACCAGGCTGGCCTTGAACTCACAGTGATCCACCTGCCTCTGAGTGCTGAGATTAAAGGTGTATACCACCACTCCTGCCTGGATTTAAAATTTTTAATTAATGTATTCCTTGATACCTTCATACATGTATAGAATACAAAATAAAGAGGAAAAGTTTAATTTTGGCTTACGAAGTTTCTGTCTATGGTAGGCTGGTCATATTGCTTTGAGCCTGTAGTGAGGCACCACTGAGGGCATGATAAACTGCTTGCCTCCTGGTGGCCAGGAAACAAAAAGAAGAGGAAGGGCCAGGGCACTAAAGTTTCCTCCAAGGCCACATTTCTAACACAACTTTCCTGTATTAGGCCTCGCGTCCCAGTGTTTCTACCTCCTCCCACGAGCATCCTTTAACACATGGACCTTTGGGGCCAGACTACTCAACATCCTAACAGGAGGCAATAGGTGTCATTCATGGCCAGTTTGTTTGGACTTCCACTGAATGACATCTTTAAAAAACTAAAAAGAGCTATTTAGAGAACTAATATTTTCTTCACAAATATATTGTGACAATAGAACCCCAATGGCTCACTAGACTCTTATTCTCGTGAAGTGGCTAATAGTTCATTGTTGAGCTATCAGCATTTTGACACCAGATTTACAACAGTTTTGTGCAACACATAACAAGATCATAAATGACCACTTATTCCTGACAAATATGTACAATAAATTTATCACTCAAAAATAGCTTTATGCAATTTTCTAAAAATCTAAAATTTATGATAGCATTTTTGACAAAAGAATGTATGCTGTTTCATACTTAATAAAGCCAATACTCCATCTCTGAAGGAAAGTTATGCAAAAGAATTTAGATCACTGAGAATCAATTAAGGAATAGAAAACCTGCCCAATATTTCAAACAACCAAACTCACTCCGCATTTTAAGAAGTCTATGATTTATGTCATATGTGCACATACATGAAAATTAGGCAGTTACTACAGAAAACTCAAGAAAAGATGTAGTTTGGGGAATACACGTGAAAGGTGTTTTAAAGCCTTAAAAAGAAAAAGTTCAAATAATTATAAAAACCACAAAATTTACCCCAGAACAAACTTAGAATATATAGTTAACATTTCAAAGAAAATGTACATAAAACAAGTTTCTTTTTCTTTTTAGTGTGTTCCATAAGAAAGACAGAGAGACAGAGTTCAGAGTCCAAGTGAGTTGATTTTCTCTGGACAGATGGAACACCTGAGGCGGTTAGACTCCATTTACTCTGCAGGATGGTACTCACTGAAGAATGCTGGTTCTGCAAAGGGGAGGCTACCACCTGTTCATCCCTAACACACTGGGAGCACCTCAGGCAGAGCCCGCAAGTATTTAGAATAAGTTCTCAAGTTTTGGATTAAGTACCAAATACCCAGCTGACATTTGGTATCAACAGAAGTCCTCCATTTGCAGGTAGCTCAGATACACACACTGTTGATGATGGTGACTGCATCGTTGTTGTACTGACAGTTGCACTTACCTCAGTCTAACTGTTCCATCATCTCACAGTATCTTACTGGCAACAATGGTAAGCCTGACCTGTGGAGTGCAGGGGCTGACGACACCTGCAGCTCTGGCTCTAATACATTAAGTGCTCAATGAAGAAAAGCTGACATCACCTGAGGCTATGACAATCAAATATATTTGGAATGTACAGCAAATTCTCAAAAAACGAAAACACACACACACACACACACACACACACACACACACACACACACACAAAGCAAACAAATAAAAGCACTCTTGGGCGAAAACACAAACAGAGATAAACTTTGGGAAATTCTAATGTGAGGATGACATACGAGGTTTAGACTGCACTGATTGTCAGTCATGTCAGGTAACTTACTAAGAAAGGCAAAATTGGATAAGAAGAAGTAATAGTTTAATTTACCATCATTCATTCAACTGTTCTCTCAGAACATGATGAGGTTTTATATGTATATGTATATTGTCAATATGTATATTGACATATTGATACTGATAAAATTTGGCAAAATACAGGAAGCCCATCTTAGTTTTGCCTCCAGAAGTGACTAACCAGTCATGAAGGAATATAGTGAAAATATTCATTCAGTAAATGAGTTTTACCTATGTTAGTTTCACAGGTCATTAACAATAGCTATTTGGATATATTTCAACACAGTGCATGTTTGGATACTAATAAAATATTTTATATTGCCATTTGAAGGAAAACAAGTAAAAGCAAAAATTCTTTAAAGTTAGATTCTTTTCATCTCTTCGTATTTTCAGTGCAACCTAAAAAAACTGTCCTGTTGTCCTAGAACATGCTCCCGTGGTGTGGTCCCTCCTGATCACGGCTAGGCAGCCCAGGGAGGACTGTTTGGATCTGGCTGCTGAGGTGTGTTGGCCGGCCTGCCTTAGGCCAGTGCTTTAAGCACTGACTGCTGGGATCTCAGCCACTGGAAGGTTTCTGCTGGAGCTGAGGCAGGGCCTCCCTGCAGGTAGGCTCAGGCAGTCAATCGGGAAAAGCCTTCGGCATCCTTTTCCTGACCAGGTCATTCACACTACCTTTGTTCATCAACAGTAGCAAAGCAGGAGGGGATCTTTCCTAAGTCTTTTCAACTCCTTGGTACCAGCTGCGCTTTCGGGTTTTTTGTTTGTTTGTTTGTTTTGTTTTGTTTTTCCTAACACGGTAAGTGATTACTTGGGTGCCCAAACTGAAACATCAGCTTATTTCATTTTCTTTTTGTCTTGCATAGGATATAAGGAAGAACAAGGGGGGAGGGACCTCAGGTTTACTCACAATGAATGATAGTTCTTTGCTTTTCTTATTTTAGCCTCGCCATAATCGGACACTTTTATTTCACCTGAAAGCTAAGGCAATTCCATCTACTCTTGTAGAATTTATTCCTCTAATTAATAACTTTAGGTCCAATGTCTGGGAGGAGACGATCTAGTGACGCTAAATCACATTGACTGAACTTTCATACCCAGTGGGTGGGAGTCTCTGCAGCCACGCACACTCCCGAAGGCTTTTCCTGGTGGGGAAGCCCCTTTCGAAAGAAGAATGTCTTTGAAAGTGCCTAGTTCACAGTGTGAATGTCTGTGCGGGACTCTTTATGTGCACTAGAATGTGAGAGGAAAGCAAGGAGGACAGGAAGCGTTCACTTGATATGAGCCACAGACACAAGAGTGGCACAAAGCAGGCGAGGACATATGGTTCTTCTTAAAACTCGAATGTGGAGTTAAGCTGCTATAAAAAGGAAAAAGAAGCTTTGAAAAGAGTACTAATCTGAGACACAGGGCAATTAGGCTGTGTGGTAATGCTGAGAGTGGAGCCTTTGTGCAGATCTCATTGGTTTCGTCTGAGCCTCCTTGGTTAATCCATCCTCTTAACTGGCTCTGCTTGGTGCTGCCGCTCATTCATTATCAACGTGCCAGCTTTGCAATCACCTTGACTTCCAGCTTGCATGGAGCTGAGCATCTATTTTTACAGTGCACTCAGCCTTCTGCTTAGACAATAGTTCCGTTGTATTTGTTTTTCACTTCACTCACAACATACTGCGGTGTTTTATGTAAATTCAAGGGCATAGTCTCAAAATGCAAGTAAAAGGGTTTCTATTCTGACATCTATTGCTATTTGAAATTTAGATACATTTAAGCATAATTTATAGCTTCACTCTAAAGAAGCTATGCGGTTTAATGATATTTAAAGCTTATTAACATCTTGGCAAACAATAATTTAGGTAAACTGAAAATTACATTCTCAGGATTTAGAGGATGTCATAGTAAATTCAATTCAGGGCTAAGATTTTATTTCTAAGTCACATAAATTGCTTAGATGACCAATTATGCAATCTTATTTATATACACAGTGGCAGAATTGTGAACTTTTTGACTTTCATGTGTTCTAAATAGCCACTAAAGAAAAAAGAATGGTAGTTCCTATTTTTGCATTTGCAACTATTACAGTTTTGCTAATTTTAATAAGATTTTCAAAATAGCTTTTAAAACGCATGTGTGTGTGCATGTGTGTGTGTGTGTGTGTGTGTGTACGCTTGTGACTACAAGTGTATGTATGTAACTTCAAGTTCATCTGTATGACTGTGGGTACTTGCAGAGCCAGGGATGACAGATCCTCCAGGAGACGGAGTTAGAGGGAGTTGTGAACTACTTAACATGGGTGCTGGGAACAAAACTTGGGTAGTCTGTGAGAGCAGCACATGCTCTTAAATGTTGAGCTATCTCTCCAGCACCCTTAGAGAGTTTATTGGTTGGTTTATTGAGTCTCACTATATAATCTTGGATAGCCTAGAACGTTCTATGTAGGCCAGACTAGCCTCAGACTCACAGATTTCTACATGCCCTTGCCTTCTGATTGTTGTGATCAAAGGCAGGCATCACCATGTCTGGCATAAGTAAGTTTTTAACACTTGCTTTTTCATTAACTCAACACTTAGTTGTGGTCATGTTAGAGACTTAGAAGTTTTATTCTTCTACAAAATTTATTTTTATTGTCCAGAAGCTATAGCAAAAACTTATAATCACTTATGTTGTAAATATCTTCAAACTTCTACAATATCAGCTAATTGGCAATGTTTCTGCTTATGCCCAGTTACACAGGCCAAGTTGGTCCAAGACTACAGACAAAATGTAATTAGAGACACTTCTATTTACTTGTTTTATCTTTTACTATATTTTATCTTTCCTTTTCTGTGATGGTCCACCATATCTCTCACACAAAGATGTCAAAAAAAAAAAAAAAAAAGGATCATCACACATGTTTGATGAAATGACTGAACATCACAGCCTTCAAGGATTCCAATGGTCTATATAAAGCGATTGATGTTTTCAATCAGTGAATCCCAGTAAGGTCAAAATATCACCCAGGGGTACATGACATGTATTTATATAACATACATTTATGTTATGTCATAGTTTCTATAAAATAGTTCTTTTGTATTGAATACACAATCACTGAGTATTTTAGTTATAGCATATGGGCTGTGAATACTAGTATTGTCTGACAGACAATGAAAGGTTATGTAGTTTAGTGAGAAAACAATGTGCATATCAAGTTGGGCATGGTGATACAAAGCTGCATCGCTAGCACTTCAGAGGTAAAAGAAGTATTTATAGAAGGTCAATGCCATCCTCAGTTGCCTAGTTACTTGAAGGAATTTCTACAAGACATCCATTTATTTAAGCACTTACTCATTTGCTCTTCAGCTTGATATATTTTAAATATCGCTTAGCTGAGCAGGTATTGTAGAAAGAAAGGCTGATATGTTAATTTTTTTAAGAATCAAGATCTGCAAAATACAAATATGTGCCCAAACGTACCTAATTAAATAAATTCATACTCATAGTTTATTTTCATCCAAATTTATTATATAATTGCATTATTTCTTTTATATAATGTGTATATTATAGAATTGCATATTAATATAAATAAATTTAATAGAACTATGCAAAACTTACAGTTACTATACATTTAAACCTTCTTCAAAAGGTGGTGTGGTAAGAAGACTGCATCTAGAGCATTTCACTGTAGCTACACAATATGTAAATGAGCTTTTAAACTGTGATGAAAAGCTTTAGTGACTTAATCTATTTCTTCTAATGCTTTGAACTTACACTTAAAAAAAAGAAAAGGCAAAAATACTGTTCTGTTTTCTTCTCTTCTCTCTGATGCAAATGAATCAAGATATTCTTCTATGGATACATTAGAGAAAGAATTTGAAGATTTAAACATTAATAGAAGAAGACAAAAGAAATAAAAGAAGACAAAAGACTGCCAGTAAGAAAGTAGGAAATGGTAGAAAATCTGTCATCTTGTAAATTGTGGAAAATCAAACTAGATGTGAAAAATAAATGTTGGTGCAAAAAGTAATGAACAGTGAAGCATAACTATAAAATATTTAATGCTTGCAACTACACAGTGCACCCATTAATAGACTTCTATAATAGGAAATGTTATAGGGATTGAGGTTTCCACAAATGTTTAAGCTCCTGGCAAAGAATGGGTTTTGAAGCATTTGTAAACTTAGTGTAGTGATATCTGGTGGTTACTCAACTCCTAGCTCAGTGTCTTATAGGTGTCTTGAAGCTGTTGCATGAGACACTGTGTGGTTCTTTTCTTTTTTGTCATTGAAAGAGTAGGCCCTAGATCATCTGAGTAAAATTTAATCATCTATCTATCTATCTGTCTACCTATCTATCTTTCTATTTATCTATCTATCTGTCCATCTATATATTAACTTACACACAACACATATATGATATATATACACACATAAAATGTACACACACATACACATATATATGCACATTCTGTACAGAGAATCACATTCTAAAGCTATAAGTAAGCATTAAGAACATAGGCTGTGATCATATGGTGGAGGAGGAGTCCCTTTCTGTCACAGTCCTAGGGGAAGGGAATAGGATGAAAGAGGGAGGGAGGGGGAATAGGAAGATACAAATGAGGGGATAACAATTGAGATGCATTCTGAATAAACTACTTAAATTAAAAAGGAATCAAAACATAAACTCCCCAGGGCAATGAGCACTAACTCCCCTATACATCCAAGCTTGACAGTTTTCTTTCATGTTTAGAAATTTGGTTTTTTTTTAATTAAATATTTATTTTTATTTTTAAATATACATTTATATTATTACACATAAATATAATAAACTAACTACAGCAAGAAAAACTATGAAACAATCAGGAATTATATAAATGTTACATTCATAGTGTTTTAGTTATTTGTATTTAGCAGCCCTGGAGAAAATATCTTTCTTATCTTGGTGTATCTAAAATTATTAATATAAATCAATATCTATCATATCTTGTCAATTCTTAACATGAGGCTCCTCTACACCCAACCACCCTACACAGCCAGGCTTCCTACTTTCTTCTCCGGGTCTAAACAGGTGACTTTCCCCGACCTGTTCATTCAAATCATTCTTCCGACATGCCAAATCTATCCAGGGTCCCACGGCCAGTAGTCTTGCCTCTCCTGCTTGCACCACAGACTCTCAGCTTTGACTAAGACAAAGTCTAACTATCCCCAAACTCACAGGCCCTTCACACGTGATATCTAAACTTTGCATTAGTCATATCTACCCCCACACACACCAAACATGGCACATCCTGTACACCAGCCCTGTTCCCTCTGTACACCTGACTTTATTCCACTCATACTTTTTCTGACATTAAGCCCTACACCTCTTTTCTGCCACATCCTTTTATTTCCCCATAAGACACAGACCTAACAAAAGAAATGCACATACTCAGTTCACATTGCAAGAATACCAACAACATGAAAGATCAAGTCAGCATATATACCAGTCCTGAAGAAATATTTTCCAATGAGTTACCTAGATGGACCCTAGGACATAGACTTCAAAGATACAATCATAAAAATCATAAAAAATAAAGAAGTTTAAAGAAGGCAAAAAAAAAAAAATTGGCCCAGTGAAATTGGAGGGAGAAGAAAGAGGTTAAGGAAAATAAAGTACTGAGTGATACGATACCCAAGAAAACACAAACATGAGGCTGATTGAAATGATGAAGACAATCCAGGACTTAGGAAGCAAATTCTATAAGGAGATAAGAATACTATCTTTAGAACACTAAAGAGGACTCTGCCTGAAATAAAGATGAAATTGAAAACGTAATAATTCAGTCAAAAAAAAAAAAAAAAACTAGAAGGAAAGGCATAAAAGTAGAATGAACCAAGCAGAAGAGAAAATAGCCAGACTCAAAGGTATAATAGAGTACTAGAACAAATAAGGAAGTTATATTTTTTAAAAACCAACAAAACATAGAAAAGGAACATACAGAAAATATGGGACACCACAAAAAAAAGAACAAACCTTTGAATTATATGCATAGCTGAAGGAGAAGAATCCATGTCAATAAATAAGCTAGATATTCAATGAGGCCATAGAAGAAATCTTCCTCAGTCTAAGGAAAGAAATACTCATAAAGAAACAAGAAGCACACCGAATGACAAACAGACAATCCCAGAAGAGAACATTTTCATGTAATAATACAGATAAAATATTAAGTCCACATAAAAAAGATAGTGTATTGAAGGATCAGAGAGAAAAATGCAAGTAATATATAACGAGAAACTGAGAGAGTAACAACAAATTTCTCAATGAAGATTTTGAAAGCCAGAAAAGCCTGGAATAATGTGTTGGACATCCTAAAAGACTATGACACATAACCTGCACTACTGAGCTTAACAAAATTATCTAACAAAATTGAAGGAAAAAAATTTCATGACATAAACAGGCTGAAAAATTTTATCCAACAAACCCAACATAAAGAGAACACAGGAGACATTATGTTGGACTGAGAAGAATAAGCATAGCAAAGAGAACGTGGAGAAAAATACACAGTCATATTTACTAAAACACAAAACACCACTGAAGACACAAGGACCAGCTCCAAGCATCAACAGCACAACCACACATTTCAATAATAACTTCAAGTGTCAGGGATGTCAATTCTCTAAACAAAGCCATGGGCTGAATGAATAGATTGAAAGAGAAAATCAGTCTCTCTGTTATCTACGAGAGACAGGTCTTATTTTTATTGTACCATCTAAAATGAAAAGGATTGGAAAAAATACTCCAATAAGATGGGAATAGGAAGCAACCAAGCATCACTACCCTAATATCTGGCAAAATAAACTTCAAGCAAAAACAAATCAAGAGAAATAATGATAAACACTTCATTCCAACCAACGTATGATTAACCAAGAAGACATTCCTATCCTAAACATATATGCTACATGCACCAAAATCTGGTGCATATACTGGATTTAATATCAATTTATTGATGCCACTTTCTCCAATTGACAGGTCATCTGGACAGAAAATAAACAGAGAAACATAAGGATTGACATCATACATCAAATAGATTTAGCAGATAGCTACAAAATAGTCCACCAACACAAAACAATATGCATTCTACTCAGCAGCACCCAGAAGCTTTTCTAAAACAGAACACATTCTGGGACATCAAACAAATCTATACAAATTCAAAAGTACAGAATTCACTTCTTGTATCCTATATGACCTTAATGTAATAAAACTGAGAATGACAGCAAACCAATCTCTAGTAAATGCACAGAGTCAAGGAGATTAAATAACACATTGCTGAATGTTGATCAGGTCGAGGAAGAAATCAAAAAAGAAATAAAATTTCCTGGAACTAAACAAAATTGAAAACACAACACAATGAAACCTCTAGAGCACATTGAGAACCACCCTATGAGAGAAATTTACAGTTCTAAGTGCCTATGTCAAAAAATCAAAAAGAGCACAAATACTTAGTTTAATGATGCTACCTAAAAAAAAAAAAAAAAAAAAAAAAAAATTGGAAAAAGAAAAACAAACCAAATGCAACTCCAGTCTTTGGAAAGAAATAATAGAAATTAGAACAGAAATCACTGAAATGGAAACAAAGACAGTACAAACAATCACTGACTCTAAGAGCAGGTTCTTTAAAAAGATGTACAAGACTGTCAGACACTTGGTGCAACTAATTAAAAGAAAACAAAGAAGCGAGGACCCAAATTAACAAAATCAGGAGTCAGAAAACAAGCAATGAGATAGACACTAAAGGAATTTAGAATATTATGAGTAAAGTTTCATTAACATGGCTGCCTAAGTATGAGCTGAACACGAAGGGCACCAATTGGCATGCCAAAGTAGGTGGGGAAAGTCCATGTGGCCTCAGTCCTACACAAGGATTACAGGCAACTGAGGAATGCTGGGAACGGAACGGGAGGGAAGAGTCTTTCCTGGAGAAAAGCACACCAGTTGATCATCCAATACAAATGGTCAACCCTGAAAATATACGTACAGGTAACATTATACAGACGCAATGTGTTATATTTAGGCCTACACACACACACACACACACACACACACACACACACACACACACATACACACACACACATACACATACACCAATGTAGCAGCAATTAATGAAAAAAGATGCCATAAATTGTAAAACCAGCAAGGAAGGAGAGGTTTATGAGAAATTTTGAAGAGAGGAAAAGAGAGAGGAAAAAAAAATCTATAATTGTATTGGAATCTCAAAAATAAAATAAATGCTTAAAATACATAATCTCATGGTTCACCCTCATATTTGGAGTTGTGTGTTAGTTCACAATGTTCACAAAATCCCAACAAGTTTAATGCATCTTATTCTGAACAAAGACAGAACAAAAAATTGGCAAGCTTTGTATACAACATGTTGTTCCCAGTGAAAGACATTGATTTTCTATGAACAAAACATATTTGGTCATAAAGGGACCTTTACAGCACATTGACAATTGTGGCTATGTTGATTAGAGCAATTATGATAACATTAATAAAATATTATACAGCATGACATATGGGAAGATAATTTCTTTCCATATGTTGTACACACAAATATAAATAATGCCTTGCGGTCCTGAACAATTGCCCAGGAGTAGTTCTGATCTATGTACTGAGTAAGTTTCTGGACCACCTGATATCAGGCTTTTTAAAAGCCCACAGTATGCTGCCAAGATTTTTTTTAAGTGAAGAGCTACTTAAAGAAAATTAACATCAAGTTTCTCTCTTTAAGGTAGTTTAATTTGGTGGCCTATGTAAAAGTCACAGAATCAATCCCAGGAGCCCATTTTAAAGAATAACGTGGCACTTAGATGAAGGAAGGAAAAGAACATGGAACTCGTTCTCCATCTGCCTCTTTTCAAACTATACTACTCTAAACCAGAATGAAACTGCAAGAAAATATGTTTTGCATAATTCAACTTCTACTGTACATGCCTAGCATACCTCAAGCCTTGTGCTGAGACTGATGCATTTCCGGAGCTGGCTGTATTTACTTTCTTTTGTAGCACTGTAGTTTATAGAGAACATTTGTGGAGCATCCCGTAGGGCTGCTTTCCTAAAATTGACTCTAGCTGATTACACTGACAGTTTTCTGTGTTCAAGCCCTAATTTCACATTTATTTTGTAATCTTTATCTGCTTAAACGCAGAAGTCAAATTACATCACTCGTGTCATTTAAATTCTCACATCTTCCCATCTCATTCATCAAAAGGCTAGGGTCTCAAAAATAACCTAATAGCCTACAGGAAATGCCTTTCCATGGAAACTTCTCTTCCTTCACTACTTGCTCTCATTTTCGGGTGCAGCCATATCAGCCTCCGTGCCTCTGCTTTTCAAGGTCACGTCCAGAACACCTCAGAACCTTAGCTTTTGCTCTATGCTTGTTCATAAGATAGATTCCCTAATAACTGCCATTTGTTTAACCTTCTTCTAATTTTCCTCAAACATGCATATCTTCTCTCTGAAACCTTTGCTAGAGGTGCTGTGGCATCCATTCTCTCTCAATCCAAGGCACAACTCTGTTTTATTTTTCACAAGAGTATTTATGATCAAAAAATAAATATGTATTTAAGAGTTCATGTGTGTGTTCATGCACACACAGGCACAAACATACGTATATGTGTACGTTTTTGGAATAGATTATGTCCCCTGTTGTGGCCAGCAGTGTTTGTCACATAATAAAAATTAAGCATTTGCTTACAGTTATTTTTTCTTCAGATAAGACTATTACAAAAATAGAGACAAGTAGATTTACTCCAGATGATGCCTAATAGGAAACCAGGCTCATTCAAAGCAACTCAAATGGCGGTTTTATTATGGTTGAATAATTTGTGTATTTCAAAATCAGATTTTGGGTGAAATTCTTAAGAGAGAAGACTGCTGACTGTTAAATAATCTAAGCATCCCATCCTCAAAAATTAACCAAATAATAAATATCTCACTCCTTTATTAAGCCATGAAATTTGAAACACACATTTGAAAAAAAGGATGTAAATCAAGTAGCTGGGAAAACATAAAATGATAAATCAGGTTTTATTAAGACCATAAGAGTGAAGAATCATAAAGGGATTAAGATATTTTCTTGACAATATTTATTTAATATTACATTCTCCAATTTTTTTCTTAGAAAATCCTTTCAAATATGGGGTACCAGAGTTTATATTTGACCATATCCCCTGGATGGGAGACCTGGTAGCACTCAGAGGAAGGATAGCAGGCTACCAAGAAGAGACTTGATACCCTATGGGCATATACAGGGGGAAGAGGTCCCCATCAGTCACAGTCATAGGGGAAGAGAGTAAGGGGAAAATGGGAGGGAGGGAGGAATGGAAGAATACAAGGGATCGGATAACAATTTAGATGTAATATGAATAAATTAATAAAATATATTTTTAAAAAAGAAAATACTTTCCAACCCTTAAGATAATTTTTTTCAGCTGGACCGTTTGATAATTCAGAAGCCTAGGATAATACAAAATGGCATAGAAACTGGACTAGTATAAGGAACTTCTTCATATATATTCACGTATAATTTGGTCTAGGAAAAGTGCAGGAAGTGGGACAACAGGCACTGGGCTTGCACTAGGGCAGCCTGCTTACTTACACCACCACTCCGCAGCCACACACTCTTGTTCAGGTCTCATTCTTTCCCATATTGAAACCTGGCAACTAACACGTCAGAGCATTCTATCACAGCTACTTCCCATTCTAACTTTCTTTCCTGGCACATAACTTTGACCCCACAACCAATCTTTCTTGTTTGTATTGCAGCAACTCCTTAAGTCCCTACCATTCAGTAGTACTTCAATCCATCCCTTTTTATTGCTGTCATCTACACCATCTTTTAAACACTTAAAAACTTGTCACCTTGCTTCTCCCATCTAGAGTCCCAATAGGATGTCCTCCCCTCTGTCCCAGTTTCCTGGTAAGTGAAGGCTTTCGTGGGACATGCCCCTTGGGCTAATATGCAGATATAAGTGAGTATATACCATTTGAGTCTTTCTGCTTCTGGGTTAACTCACTCATTATGATCATTTCTAGCTCAACCCATTTATCCACAAATTTCGGGAATTCCTTGTTTTTAATAGCTGAGTAGTATTCCATAGTGTAAATGTACCACAGTTTCTTTAATCCATTCTTCTACTGATGGACACTTAGGCTGTTTCCATGTTCTGGCTATTATGAATAAGGCTGCTGTGAACATGGTTGAGCAAATGACCATGTCCCCTGGAGGGGGAGACCTGGTGGCACTCAGAGGAAGGACAGCAGGTTACCAAGAAGAGACTTGATACCCTATGAGCATATACAGGGGGAGGTAATCCCTCTCAGGAACAGTCATAGGGGAGGGGAATAAGGGGAAAATGGGAGGGAGGGAAGAATGGGAGGATACAAGGGATGGGATAACCATTGAGATGTAACAAGAATAAATTAATAGAAAAAATAGCAGTTAAAAAAAAACTTGTCACCTAGTGAAAAATCCAAACCCTGTTGTTTAGCAGACAGTTTCATTCAAAATTTCAACTCCTTTTTTTTCCAGCTAGATCTACTCATTCATGTTACCTGCACCAGGGTCTTCACATAAAGCTTATCAGAGTTTTGCATTTAAGTTTGTCTTTGTGTTTCCTAAATAAATAATATTATATATGAAAACAATATTAATATACATTTGTAAATAATAAATAGATCAAATGAAGTGCATCTAAAGCTAACAAACCTGCCATTCCTTTCTTGTCTCTGTCTCTTTCTTTCTTCTTTTTTCCTTCCTTCTTTCCCTCCCTCTTTTCTTTTCTTTTCTTTTTTTTTTTTTTTTTTGACACAGAATTTTACTATGCAGTCCTGGTTGGCCTGGAACTCACACAGATCCACCTGCCTTTGCCTCCTGAGTACTGGGATTAAAGGCAAATTATGCAAACAAAAGGGAAGATTATAGATTTATGTAATTGGATCAGAAAGTCACATCTCATGGTTTTTCCTATTATAGTTAAGATAAAGATTAGTTTTAGATATCAGTATATCCTAATAAAATCCCAGTTAGAGACTGTCAATATCTCAAATTGTTTAGGATTACTTACATGCTACAATAATGAATGATCTTCTTTCAGCCTTTTAGAGGTTTCAAATTAATAGCAGGAGTATCCAAGGGACCAAACCAAGATATACTAATACCTCATAGAGACATAGAGAACATGAATAATCATGTTCAATATTTTTGAATTTATAATGTGCCTAAATTGAGTAATATACAATTCAGCAAATAGTTTCATCCTACAATTTAACATGGAAATTTCACTTAGATTACGTTTAGTATGGAGTTTGTCAATAGTTAAATCTTATATTATTCATTTATTACAATTATTTAAATATTTAGTTATAATAAATATTTAGACATTTTGTCAAAAAGTGAAACAGGAACTATTACAAAAGTATATAATAGCTTTCTATGTAATGAAAGTTTATTTATACAAAAGTATTTAATTACATTGTTTGAATGAGTTGAAAATCATCAAAAGGTTTAAAAGACATTGTTAAAGGGGCCGGAGAATGGTAATGGCTGGGAGAAATGAGACTGAGGGCTTAACAAAGCTGCAAGGCCAATAAGGAAATGGTTTTTAATTTGTAACTTTAATAAACAGCTCATTAATTTTCAAGGCCAATGAGACCCCTATTCTGCCCCCAAAATACCTTTAAATCTTTGAAGTATCACAAGAATACAATCCTAAAATTTCTGGTGAAAAGTTACTCATTTTCTCTATGACGCCATATTGAGGTTTCTTTTTCATATTTAAAAAGTCCTTTTTTCCCCATGTAAAATGCTCTTTACTCCTGAAGCATCTGAGATGTTTAAGAGACGTTATATATTTCCATTGAATATTCAGCAATAAGGCTGAATGGAATTAATTACATCCCTCATCCTGAGCTGATTCTCTGAACTACATGGTGGTTTGTTATCGATTAAATTCTTGCTGTGCACTGTGTGTCCCCGTTCCTTTGCCACCAGGAGTGATGTTCTCCAGGGCTGATGCCTATTTGCCATTCTACTCTCAGAACTTCCTCTTTATGTTTCAAGCAAACATCCCAACCTCAGCCCTTGCCATTGACCTCAGGTTCTATATTTCTGATAGCTCTGATAGCTCTCAATTTTTTTTCTGTTTAGACAGCATCAGTGGCAAAGATTTTTTGAAAGTTAAAATTATTCCTTGAAAACCAACTAGTTCTGCCTGTGTCTTTTTAATGTTCCACTCTGATCATCACCATCTCTCTCTTTCCTGGCTTCTGCTACAGTAATTCCTGACTTTCCCCTATTTGGTAGTGGCCAATCTGATCAAATATAAACACCAAGTCCAATGTCAGGCACAAATTTCTATATTGTGTTCTAGCCTCCTAGTAATTTTATAATCTTATTTCCCATTACTTCATAATAAAGGTCATTTATATCCACGTTTGGAATGCTTCTTGTAAAGAGCTAGGTAGCAAGATTTTCAGAGATTGTGGTTCATATGGGCTACAATACGTCTCTTCTCTATACTCTATCTACCATTATAGCACAAAGCAACCACAGGCTATGAGCAAACAGATGTGTCCAGCTGTTCCAAAAATCTTCACTGAAGATCAGCAAGGGCTGGGGTTTGGCAGGAGGACCATATCCTGCCCGCACCTGAGTCTAATCCAATCACATTTATCTGATCATTTTCTACAAATGTAAACCAATTTTCACCTCCTCACCGTACTTTGGTACTCAAAGGCCCAACTGTTCTCTGATCATGAGCCATATCACTAACATGAGCCTAGCTCAGCCCTTCATTCCCAGTTTAATAATGGCTCACTTTCCTTTCGTAGTTCAATACCTGATCCTTCTGTTTGTTTATTTATTCATTCATGAGACACTTTATAGAATCTCTCTAGCCAGACAGTATGACCGGTACTCATGACAAGGAAGCTGAGCAGAAAGCCTATAGTGACAAGTGTTGCATGAATGTGGGTGAAGTGGGGTTAGAATCACATGCTCTGCTGAAGGGATTCAGATTAAGAAATAATAAAATATGTACTTGACTAATACATTTAATGTGTACCTCAATTTAGAGAGCAATAGTGAGAAATAGCTACAGTATAAATACATTTTAATTTATTACTATTTTTTAAACTTTCCACTGAAAAAGTCTTAAAAGATCTTGGAATATTTATTATACTACAAAGCTACTTTTTTTCCCACACAGTTGAAAGTTTTAAAGTCAAGCTGCAAATAGCTTGATTTCTGTTGTTTTGTTTTTAGAGTTTTTTTTTTTTTGTTTTTGGTTGTTGGTTTTTGGGGTTTTTTTTGGGGGGTTGATTACAAAATTAAACTGATCTATGTCTCAGAAGTTGAAAATCTGTTAAAATATAAGGAAAAGTGCCATAAGACACACAGTTGTTAATATTTCAAAATCCGCAAACTGAAAGTATGTCTCTGCCTGTATGTGGCTCTCTCTAGTTAATTTCAAGCCAAATCACTAGTCACGTTATTTTAAATATCACTTACAGAGGAATAATAAAAATATTAAAACAAAACAAAACAAAGGGTTTTAGCAAGCATGGGGGGTACAGAAGGCTTCCCTAACCAACAGTATAAAAAACTGGATTGTTATAGACATCATTGGTGGAGCCCTTACTAGTTCATTCTATGTTACAATTTCCATAGTAAGTAGACAGAGATGAAACATGATTAGGATGTCTTTAATTCCCACTTTTTAGTACAGTTTTTATGATAATGTGTCGGTGGTCAATGAAGTAGAATTTATTAGATACATGCCTAAGTTAAGAATATTATTAAAAGGTATAATTTAAAATGTATAGGACTAAAAAATTTGTTAAATTCTGAAACCTTAATTTATTTTCTGTCTAGAAATGAAGTTTGCATTTTAAGTAATCGTGTAACAAAATGATTTTATCTTGTCTTAAGGAGAAAAGAAGGAGGAAATTTCAGGCTATAAAACTCTTCCACCTCAAACAAATTTAAAGAGGAAAACAATAAAAGCTGCATGTTTATACTTTTTTAAAAATGTATTCCCTTTAGTTATGTCCCTGGGTTTATGGCTGTGTGTACGTACATGCTACTACAGGTGCATGCAGAGGCCAGAAAGAGCACTGGATTGCTCGATCCTGGAACTACAGCCAGTTGTGAGCTTCCCAGTGTAGGTAAATGCTGGGTTCGGAATTAAAGTCCTCTGGGAGCTCCGTTTACCTCCACACTTCCTTTACAAAATACATTTATAGCTCCAAATTGAAATGAGCAGAGGAAAAACTCTTCATGGCACATCAGAATGGACATGTCAAAACTACAAAGTAAAGAAATGATACTAAAAGCATCATCTTATATACAAAGTCAGGGACATCAGAAAAACCCTGAGACTTTTCATCAGCAATCATAAAAGTCTGAAAAGCATGGAATGAAATATTTCAAGCTTGAAAGTAAATAATCATGAACCTAGAATGTGAAGTTATTCTTCAAAATAGATTATAGGTAGGCCTAGTGCTGAACACCTTTAATCCCAGCACTCGGGGGGGGGGGGGGCGGCGCGGGGGGCAGAGCCAGGCAAATCTGTGTGAGCTCAAGAACAGGCTGGTCTACAAAGTGAGTCCAGGAAATCCTGGGCTATACATAGAAACCCTGTTTCAAAAGACCAAACAAAGAAAAATGCTTTAAAATTAATTGATTTATATAGTCTGCAAGCATAAAATGTAAAGAAATTCCATCTGTATAAGTAAGATTAATACGTGTATAACCAATATATAGAGGTCAACTGTACTTTGATATTCTAACAATGAACATCAAAAACTTTATAAGACAATGCCATTTACAACTGCATTAAAACAATGAAATAATTAGAAACATATTCAATAAGGGTATATAAGAGTTATAACCTGGAACTTTAAAAGATTGAAATGCCCAGGCAAGCAATTGTTCTTGCCCCTAAGATTGATGATCTGAGTTTAATCCTTATTGGCCAAAGTAGACAGAACAAGACTAATAAGTAGCACTATGCCTGTGTTACGGTTGGCACATGCGTGCACAGGCACACAAACACACATACACACACACACACACAAATTTAGCTAAGTAACATTTAAAAAATAAAACATTATCGAGATGAATTACAGAAGTTGTAAGTGAAAAGGTATGTTCACTGTTTAAAATCCTTAATACCATCCAGGTGATAGCATTTCCAAATTGCTCTACTGATTCAACATATCACTTATCAAAAGTCCAAGTTGTGCTAAAATTAACAAGCGAATGCTAAAATCCACACGGAAAGAAACTGAGAGCCAAAACAATATTTAAAGGGAAGTATGAGACTGGAGTGATTCACATACTCTGAACTCAAACTTACTACAAATTGTAACACTCCAGCTGGTGTGGTGTTGGACTCCAGCATGGCATAACCACTGTAGGAAGCTGAGGGTCACATTTCCAGTAGAGTATATTTCAACAAGGGCTCCAGACCATTCAATGATAGAGAACAGCTTTACAACAAATGTTTCACAGCAGTTGGAAATTCACATGAAGTAACAGCTTAGGATACTCTTCCACACATTAGGATATAGAAAATAATTTAGAAAGTTCACAGACCTAAGCATGAAAGGTAAATTGTAAAACGTTTAAGTGCCTATGTAAGTGCGAAATCATTGTGAGTTTCTGATTTGGAACAGTTCTTTAGATATAACAGTATATCCAGATGTGTATGAAACAAAATAGGATGGCATTTTAATCAAAGCCAACCATCCTGGTCCATAAACCAAGAAGTAAGCCAATCTCTTGCCACGGTGTAGAGCGCTAGCTAAGAAGCAGCCTAAATTCCATCTGCCACTGCAATCCCGCAGTCCTGGGCAACTCCCTTTCTCCCTAACATGTCTCATAAATGTAACACATACAGAGGTTGTAAGGGCTGAGTTGTGGATATAATATATCTGAAGGGAAATAGTTTAAGCTACTACATAATGTAATCCCTGTAATTGGGAACATGGTGGAGGCTGGGCTGGGAGTAATTGTTTCCCCCCCAAGTATAGGAAAATTTTCAAGCTCAAATAAATAATTTAATTACAGGGAAAATTGATAGTCCAGTTCTGCAGGTCAGAAAGTTAGCTATTCTGTATTCTATTTTTCATACAGAGAACAGAAATAGAGTTTATTTTAGGATAAAAATAAAGAGAATCTATTTTTCTATTATGTAAAATAAATATATATGTTTGTTCTTTTATTGCTTTGTGACCGGAAGTGACTATGTTTTAGGCTGGACTGGAACTCAGGAGTCTTCTGCTTCCACTTTCTGTGTACTGGGATTTTAGGAATGTGTTAACCATGCTCAGCTTCAAAACATTCCTTTAATTAATTACTTTGCATTCCCTAGGCAATCTTTATGTAGAAATAAGTGAAACAGAACTAGAGCCCACCTTCCCCCTGCTTAAAGGGTGGGAAAAGACAACAACCACAGAAGTGATAGATTTGCAACCATAGCTGACAACTACCCTTTGAAGAAAAGCCTTCAACAACAGGGAAATCCTATTGGGCAGCTATGCAAATGGAGGAGACTTCAAAGGATGGGTGGATTTTCTGACATGAAATGGCTATAAACTAAAGGATCCTGTGTTTTAAATGAAAGAAACTTTGGGCAAGTTTGTTATGCTATTTGCTAAAAAGACATATTTTCTTATAAATTTCACAAACATGACCTAAGGACATACAGTGTGAACCTGCAAAACAAACAAACAAAACTACAGGAAGTGAAAAGTGCTTCCTGGTTCTGCCTCCCTCCTGGATGATGCCTGCGCCATTGAATAGATTTTACACTGTTTTCTCCACTCCTACCATGGCTTACCTAGATTACCAATCATCCAGAATGAAGTCATATTTAATTTAATTTAATTTAATGTAATTTAATTTTACTTTATTTTATATTTGAATTACCTAAGCAAAATCACTCCTCTGTGGTAATATTTGAATTCCATTGCACTATTATTATTATTGTTGTTGTTGTTGTTGTTCTTGCTGCTGTTGCTGTTGTTATTTACTCACATTACTTCCTGATTGTAATTCCCTCATGCTTATCTTCCTGTTCCCACCCTCCCTCCTTCTTCTGCCCTATTCCCCTCCCCTAGACCTCTGACAGGTGGGGTCCTCCTCCCCCACCCTCTGACCACAGCCTATCAGGTCTCATCTGGATAGCCTGCATCCCCTTCCTCTTTGTTCCCACTGGACCTCTATGCCAAGGGTCAGTGTTCAAATCAGGGGCACTAGAGTTCCTGTTAGAGACAGTCAGTCCCCCCACGTGCACCTGCCCTTCTCTTCCCCACCTGGAGAACAACGAGCGAGCTGTCCAGCGAGCTGTCCATCGGCTACGCCTGAACAGGGAGTGTAGATTCTCTGCTTGCAATGTCCTTGGTTGATACATGAATTTGTGCAGGCCCTGCTGGATCCAGGTCTGCCAGCCTTGATAGTCTCCTTGCAGAGCTCCTGACACCATCCCCCACTGCCCAGAGTCTGTCTTATGGAAATTCAAATTCCGTCTTGTCCAGGCCCTCAAGCCCTGTCTCCTTCGGGCTGCAAAAGAATCTTCAGTGGCATTTCTATGTCAGCTCCACTAGAACAGAGTGGCCTTTGGTGCGTATTAGTAACATAGAAGGAACTGAATGAACTACAATTGTGTTATAAAGGATTTACTAATAGAGTTACTTGGGAGATATTAAGTAGAATTTAGCCTCCAAAATACCCATGCCTGTTAATAAAATCTAGGACTCTAGGATTCTAATGTTAGTTCGCCAAGACTGACCTGTAACTAGGCTCCATTCCCATAACAAAAGAAGACACCCCTGATTTACATTCTAGTCACTGTGCCCCTTTCTAACAGGCAGCTTAAGGAGGCAGCACAAGGTCACAGTCACCGGGTCCAGGACTTCCATTAAGTCCCTGTGCTCTTACAAGGAATAGCATACCTCTGCCAGGTGAGCAAGATGACCTGCCCCCAGGTAACTCTTCAAAAAGAACAACACTGGTGTACTTAAAGAACTGTAGCAATCTTTGCTGTGCCTCATTTGCCCAAGTGGCCACACTTGCAGTCTCCTGTCTCTGTTTAAATTGTTCAAAGTGCAACCTGGTGCCAGGACGTGAAAAAGGATTTAAGAATGACAGTGCATATGAAATACATAAACCTAATATATATATATATAAAATATACATGTTAGGGAAGTCTTCTATTCATAACCAGCTCCTCCTTGTACATTAGCCAGACCTGGATGCGCAAGATTACTAATGAGCTTTTCGTTATTAATCTCAGATATGCAGAGTGATTTCTTACTGGAAGATATACTAATAATTCTAGCACACTAACCCATCATTACCTCAAGCCTGCTGATGGATCCCAGCCCGCCAACCACCCAACTGGCTGCTCACGTCTGTGATCCTCTCTCTCCTACCAGCGGTATATAGCTATAAGGTTTGTCTCTTGCATCTTATTTTTTTCACTAGCTTCTTAGTTTCTGCTCATTTAATGCAAGTATCTTCCTGCATTAAAATGAGATCCTCACAAGGCCATTAGAATTTCTTGATTTCTTCCATAAAGATTCATCAAAAAAATCCTAGTACATATTTTTAGGTTTCAAAGCTTAGGACAAATGCCTGAAGTATCTATTTAACATATCAAAGCAGAGAGATGCTGGCTGCTAAGTTCTCCCTGCATCATCTTTCAGTCCCTACCTGTTACAGGGTCAGTCCTCTCGGCTGATAGACACCACTTTCTACCCTGAGCTCTCCAGCCAGGGAGGTGGGCTGTTGTGCTGTATAATCCAGCCATTTTAATTACCAGCTCTCTTTGTTCTTTGAGCCTCCTGGCTGCTGAACCTGGTTCCAGCTCTTTCTCTCCTTCCCCCACCTCTCTCAGTCTTCCCAATGTAGCCCTAGCTCAGGCTGGTCATGTCCTCTCTGGGCTCTCCCAGATATCTCTGCCTCTGGCAATGCTCTCCCATATATCTATAATAAGTTTTTTCCTCCATCATACCTAGGAGCAGTCATTTCCTTTCCTTTTATTTTTTTATTTCTATTTATTTCATTCACATACTAAAATCATTTAGTCAACATTATTTTCTATGGATGAAGAAAACAAGTTTTAGGAATGTGGAAAGGTTACACGTGGGTAAGGCTTAGAGAGTGCCACTGAACTCTCTTCAGAACTTGAGCCCTTCTTCAATACTTACACTGTCTTAAATATAGCACTTACTTTGATTTTCAGGTTAGTTTTTGGAAAAACCATAAAAACATATCTCTTCTTGTCTTTGGGATATTTAGGATTATAAAAGATAACATATATAGTAATATAAGATACTGAAAAGTTATAAAATGTGATTATCCGTCTGGACTTTTCATGGTCATTTATAATCCTTAATTTTAGTTTTATGAGTATTAGATTTCTTATACGATGCTCATAAAATACAATAAAAATAATTTTATCTTCTTTGTCTCAGAACCTTTTTGAAATATTATTCTACGGGGCAATTTTTTTTCCTTACTCTTGCAGAAATTTCAGCCATAGATTTTTGTATCTTTCTAAACAATACCAATTTAAGTTCATGTTTCTGATTAAACCATTTAAAATCCTGTGACTTAGCTTTAAAAAAACCATCAATTGCTGGCTATGCTTAGAAGTTGAAGTTTATCAGCTTACCCTATCCAAGTTTGTTATAGGTGAGAACGGAACAGAAGAAGAAAGAGAGATTGCATTTTTTTTTTCTCTGCTTCCTAGCCAGGGCTGGTGGAACCTCTGGAGTAGAACACAAAAAGACTAAAGAAATGGGACCCAAAAGTCCTCACGTTTCTGTTGCTCATCCTGTATTTATAAGTATTATGGGTTCTTTGGGGCCACCGGCATCCACATAGTTCTACTCTAGAGGCTTGCTAGCTTTCCTTATTCCAAGCAGTATTGGCAGTACCTTCAGTTTCTCTTTAGGAAGATCTTATTTGTACTCTTTAGAATGGGAATCAACATGGACAGAACCCAGAGTGTCCTGTACATGCCTTGTATATTTCTCATGTGGCACAGACACAGTTGCAGGCATAGTTAACCTTACAAAGACTAAAGCTTCATAGTACATAGTGCAATTACATACTGTAACAATACCTATTGTTGACAGATCAAATAGCCCAACCGATAGAGTAATTGTTGGTCTCTCTTATAAGATTTTGCAGGAAAGAATGTGTTACAATGCTACTCGTTTGCCCAATGTGCAGAAAAGTATTTTCCAGTGAGACTCCGTTATAGACTCCTCCTTGGATTTAAGTAAAATTAGGAAGTTTCTCTAGAACCATCTACTGGGTGGGTAGATGTGGTGGTTGGTTGCAGGGAGGACAGACAGCTTTCCCAAAGACAGCTCCACATCCCAAGGAATTGTCACTTCTCTAACCCCAGAGGGGATCTAAACCCCTGGAGGATAAAAAGCTGAAAAGTAGCTTGGCCTGCAAAGAGAGGCCTTGCCACAACTCGCCAAGAACCACCCCGCCGATATCTACACTAGTTCTATACCTTTTGTCATGTTCGTGTATTACATGAACACAGACTATTTAGAAGCAGTAGAAAGCATTGCTTGTTTGATTTGACACTATTATTATTTTGACATTGTATCCCTATTGGAGATTCATCTACGTTACCTAACTCTTGTTGGAGCTTAACTTTTTAAAATTCATCATGCTGCTACAATTCTATTAAATCCTCTCTGCAACCTTATGTGCGAATGGGAGTTTGTACATATGTGTGTTTGTAAGCGTGTGCATACCTATGTGCAGTACCGGAAGTCCTGACTGTCTGAGGATGATTGCTACCATGATGCTCTAGCTAATCTCATTCTTGACTGATGCTTCCTCTTCAATCTCACTCACATTGAAAGAGGGTCAATATACTTAAATAGGAAGGCGATATCTCTCTGGAAGGCTATGCAGAGATCACCTAGAGATCTTGGCATCCATGGCAGTAAGAACAGAAAGCACCTATTATCAGCTTCCTGCACTTGGGAGTGTGGGAGGCCTGGGAAGCACTTCTTACTCCACTGTGTGTCCGTGTGTCCAGAGAGAACAGCAGCAGGACATGGTCATAAGTGGGCATGAGCTCCAGAAAGACACTGCACAGAAGCTCAAGCTCTGAGCTGCAAGGAATGTTTGATGTTCGTGCTATTTATAATGCACTCTAACCACATTTCAAAGGGATCCTTTAGTAAAAATAATTACCTCTGTGCAATTTGCCATGAGAAAGCTGAATTAAGTGTCCACAATCTCCATTAAGTCCCAGAAAACAACTTGGCCTATCTCCTTCTAAAATATGACTGTAATCTCCTGCTCACTCAGGAGGGCTTGCCTCTGACTAGTGATTTCTCTTGGCTCTTCACTGATGTTTGTCATGCCTAATATACCATTTCTGTACCCAACCATTGGCAGAAAGAATGCTTTCCAACCAAAGGAAGTAGGTAGGAGCTTGATTAGCCCCTTGCTTCCTGATTTTCCCAGCACCTCTCTGCTCCAGGGTACTCATGTGGGAAGGCTTTTAAAGTCCTGCTCACATCCCCACTGAGTTGATTTTTAGGTAGAGAAAAGGCTACGAATGTTTCAGACAGCTTCTCATGTGACTATAATTTGCAACAAAGATTTGAGGACTGGTACATTAACCTGGTCATAATTTGAATGCAGCGATGGACATTCTTGAGTTTTCCTATTATTTGCTATCATTCTGATCTATGCCTGAATGTGACTCAGTGTTAAGACCCTGGCAAGTTAATTTTCCTTTTTAATTTGATTTATGTATCTGTAAGCATCATGGATTCAGGACATAGACTCACCCACTATGATAACTATATGATGTTCAGTTGTAAAATGTGTTTCTTCCTCTTAGTTGAACACAGGCACAAGAGTCCCGTAGCTCTCTATCAACTTAACAGAGCTCAGCTTCTAAGAATGTAAAACCAGGGTTTTCTCTTACATTAAATTACCTACCTGAGAAGATGGATGTGCTCTGGCTCAGTTTAGATACTGTGTTAGAATTTAATGAGTCACTGGATACCTTGTATTCTATATATGCCATTTGTGTGATTATTTCCTTATGATCCTCATATCCTGAATTTGGTGAAATGGAATAGCAAGAGGAAGTGGAAATTTACAAAATCTTTATTTTGTTGAACTCTGTTTTTGTGTAATGGAAGCCATGGTGGGAGACTCTATCTGAGCTAATGATGTAGTTTTTATAAAGGACTAAATTTTCCCTACTAGAGCCAATATTCTACATACATAAATGCTATATTACGACTACATGAAAGACTATGCTACTTCTAAAGAACACATGATGAAACACTGCCAGGTGAAGTTACATTTTGTATTTAGAATTCTGGTCCAAGATGGTAATACGCAGTATAGTCCTCTCTACTCATGCAGGATGGAGGCAGGAGCTAAGGTGCCCACACTTTGGAATATATATATATATATATATATATATATATATATATATATATATATATATATATATATATATGTGTGTGTGTGTGTGTGTGTGTGTGTGTGTGTGTGTGTGTGTGTGTGTTAAAATGCATTTATTGGGACATAACTTCCTTGCAAATTGAGACATTTTAACATACATTTTGTTATGGAATTAATGTATTTTCTCAATGCTCCTAAGATGAATATAAAACCTCTATTGTTTGAAGAGTAAGATTTGTGAAGAGAGGTGGAAAATATTAAAAGAGGCTATAAGGATGCAAACCTGACCCAACAGACAGTATTAGTGTTCTCATGTGATGAGATGACAAAGCTTACTTATCCATATTCATTCAGCTATCCCACTACACCAAATGCATTTCAAAAGATCATTTGACCACACAACACGAAATTGATTATCTTTTATCTAAAGGAAAGCCCTCATCAGACACTAACCCTGCTGGCATTTTGATCTCAGATTTCCAGTCTTTCAAACCACAGAAAATAAATTACAAATCCCTCTTGTGCAAGGCATAAGTATTATTATCTTCAATTATAACAAGCTGTTTTGCAGGTTGCCTATTGATTTACTTCTGCCTCTCCTGACGCTATAGCTTGAGAAGCAGAGAGATTGTCTTGTACATTTCATATCCCTTATGCCTTCTTTCATTCCATATCAGGCACACTGGAACAAGCACAGAGTAAACAGGCCGTGGGTTCATTTTATCAAATTTCACAGATCTAAGTTTCAATATTAAATTTATAGTTTGTAGACTGCTTAATTGAATTCTGCTTTATATATATTTATCAAGGCGGTCTACCTGATATGGTTGTTGCAAGATTACAATAGTTAAGAGCACGTTGAGTTTAATGAGCATTTTTAATATTATTGTTGCGACTACTGATAGTATGAACGAATGAGACTTCAACGTAAAGAACTATGGTAGGATTTTCAGCGCCCTTCCTTAAACTGATTAAATCACAAACTTAAACATCCATGTAAGTGGCTACACAAATCAAATTAAGTGGTGTACATGACAAGCTAGTAGGAAGGGCTCTATTAGGTTCTGACTACGGAAACTCAATTCTTTCTGGGGACAATTTGATCCAACACTATTTGGAATATCTCCATTTGTTCACCTTTTCAATGGATGATAGCTTTATTTTGATATTAGATCTACCAAGAGAAAAGGTTCTGGTTGGAACAATTTAATCAGCCCAATTATCTACTTTATAGTGTGTGTGTATGTGTGTGTGTGTGTGTGTGTGTGTGTGTGTGTGTGTGTGTGTGTGTGTGTGAATAATAGTGGATACTTCCAACAATTAGCTTATAGAATATATGGAGGAATGGAGCTTTTACTCCCTTTCAAAGACAGCAGTGTTATAGGCTACATATGGTTGATCTTCTATGGAATGTTGTCATGCTTCCAAATGCATCTCTTGACACAGTATAGATGCTCTCAAACTAGCTATTTGGTGATATTAAGAAGTACAGAATTAAATGGGAGCTTTCTTTTGTATTAGAGAAGAGAGCACCTGTTCTCACTGCTGTAAGTGGCTATGCCCCCCTCAACACACCCGAAGATGGGTAAATAAAAACATGCATTATTGCTCCTCAACATAGTCAAATGTGGACCTCACCTTTCTACTTCTTGATTTGGTTAAGGTTCTTAAAACCCAGCTGAGCTCCAAGAGGCTTCAAGGTTACCAACAAGAGGCTGGAGAGGTGGCTCAGTGGTTAAGAGCACTGGCTGCTCTTCCAAAGGACCGGCGTTCGATTCCCAGCACCCCACATGGCAGCTCCCAACTCTCTGTAATTCCAGTTCCAAGGGATCTGACACCTTCACCTCAATAAATATAAAATAAAATTAAATAAATTATTTATAAAGGGAACCAACAAGACAATCTAGAATCTTGGGGAGACCACCAGGAGCTGACAAAATTTAAATTGTATTAACTATCACTTATTACATTTAACCTAAATGCAACATCTCTTAGAACCTTCACTGTGGCCCAATAATAATTGTAATTCCAAAAAGGGTATATCAAGGGAAAGAAACTGTGAGACTACAGAAAGCAATGCCAGCCACAAAGCACATTTCCTCAGGTATTTATTCATGCTGCAGATGAGAGATTCAGATGTGGTCTGCCTAAGAGACTTTTCACTCATGGGGTTAACATGTTGCTCTCACAGCACTTGTTGTGCTAGGAAGCTTGAGTTGGAATAAAAATTAGATTACTTTGTCACTGTTCAAAGCCTAAAGGGGTCTAATCATCACCTTGTTAAGCATAATTTTGCTGTGACCTTATGCAGATGGGTTACTACTACAATCTAAGTCAAATAAAGAAGTCAACTTCCTTAAAATGACAGAAGCATTACTGTGTCTATAAATTATTTAAACTCCTGGGCCTCTAGTGCAATCTTTAATGAAGAATAATTGTAGGTATTGCATTCAATATTGTATGTGACTAAAGTTATTAAAAGTCTAAGAGAATAACATTTTGTTTGCGTGTTTCACTGGGAGAAATTTTCTGTTCTAAATTTGGTTTATAGGATACCAGTCATTAGCTGCTTGACTGAAACCTATATTTTTGTAACTTGACAAGAAACAAGTTCAGCAAGAAAGCTCATTATAGATCAGGTAATAGTTGTAAGACACACAAAACAGGACTCTTTCCCGACTCTCTTTAAATCAAAGGAATCATTTTAATGAATTGAAGCCATTTTCAATTGACTTTTATGTTCCTATTTTACAGCAATTAAGATAAATGTATTTCCCTACAAAGATGTGGAGCCATTGTCCCAAGCCTCACTAGCTTCCTTGGAAGGGCACACTGGCTGCATTCCTCATATTCCTCACAGAGGTTGTTATCTGTCTGCCTGGTTCTGAAACTCCCTTTCAAATTGCTTAGCCTGGAACCTAGAGGAAAGATGAAAGGATGCAAATGTGGTAATGAGCGAATAAAGACAGTCTATGAACTGGATCTGAGCAATGACTCAAAGTTACAAGGCAAAGGGCACAGGGCAAGAAACAAATCTGCTATTTGATCCAAATATAATATAGTAGGCTTTGGCTTTAAAATATATAGAATATTTAACTACTCAACAGCAGTGAGAAAGGGTATATTTTTCAGCACATTGGAAATTGTGTTCATTTAATACTTTTTTTTTGTAAATCATACAAAGAATCCTAGATTGACTGAAAAGATATATGTCAATATTCAAGCAATAAAGGGCACAAGATAGATATGGTGTGACTCTACATTTACCAGAGCAAGGCTTTCTTGTAGAAAACAATAAAGAACCTATGAGGGAAAAGTTTTGACAGTTTTGAAATCACTATTTCTTTTGTACACGAAAACAAAGTAAATTAAGAAAATATGATAAAATAGAAAAAATTAGATATCACTGGCATGAAATGACCCCATAGGCAGTGGTAAGAATCACACAATCTGCCTAAACGAAGACAAACATTTGCTTATCTGGAGCAAGCAAATGAATTGCACCTGATTGCACACTTACTTTCCTCAGGTTTCCAAGAATGTAAGCCCTCAGTACTGATCTCTGCGACTTAGAAATCAGACGCATTTACGAAATCGGTCTTTTCAGCTTCATCTTAGTGTAAGAAATACTATGTTGGGTGAGAAGCGCTGTCCCAAAGTCTGGGCTCTGGAACTAGTAGAAAGACACCTTTCCCTGTTCTGGTAACTGGGGCTACAATGATGCCTTGGCTTTCATTTTATCCTTTCTGTAAGGCTTACTTTTTAATGTTTATTTATTTCATTCGCGTGTGCCATGGCCGTGATGTCAGGGGTGAACTGTGTGAGCTGGTTCCCTCCTGCTACCAAGCTATTCCCAGCAGTCCACTCAGGTGGTCATTAAGTGTCCTTACTCTCAGAGCCACCTACTTCCCCTCTCACTTCCTACAAGCTTTGAAGCTGTTTTGTCCAAGGTAGACATAGGCTGAGATTGTCCCCTCAGTTTTGGTCAAAGTTATAAATAAATGTATTCCTTTTCCCATTTTTATATGTTAAGTTGTATCTTTTAATTTTGGGCAGTCCTTGAACCCAGGGCCTAGCCTTATGGCTATAGGCTTACCAAGGAGTCACATTTATATCAGGGTTTTCTATAGCTGCTACTACTGCAAGTACGGAATAAAATACACAGGTAAAAGAAAAATATTTTTTAAAACTTTAAATAATTGTAGACATGCTAGTTTCAATAAATATATTCATTGTATTTAGTGTAATATTTTAAAATGAAAATGAAAAATAATATATGGTGTAAACAATTTTAAAAATATCTGGTTGTACAAATTTATTTTTAAACTTAAAATAAAACTATACAGTTATCTTATTTCAAGCTTGGGAAACAAAAGAGAAAAAAAACCTAAATACTAATAACAATTCAGGATAGAAAATTATAAATATCAAGTCTCTTCTTGGTAACCTGCTGTCCTTCCTCTGAGTGCCACCAGGTCTCCCCTTGCAGGGGACATGGTCAAAGGTGAGGCACCAGAGTATGTGAGAAAGTAATAGCCCACTCTCCACTCTACTGTGGAGAATGTTCTGTCCATTGGCTAGATCTGGGTAGGGGTTTAAGGTTTACCGCCTGTATTGTCCTTGGCTGGTGCCTTAGTTTGAGCGGGACCCTGGTGGCCAAATCTGCCTATCATAATGTTCTACTTGTAGGCTTCTAGGACCCTCTGGATCCTTCTACTTTGCCATTCTCCCATGCTTCTCTCATCTAGAGTCCCACTAGAATGTCCTCCCCTCTGTCTCAGAGGTAATCCCCCTCAGGAACAGACATAGGGGAGGGGATTAAGGGGAAAATGGGAGGGAGGGAAGAATGGGAGGATACAAGGGATGGGATAACCATTGAGATGTAACAAGAATAAATTAATAAAGGAGAAAAAAAGGAAAAAAAAGAAAATTATGAATAATTACTCTTTTTATTTCCTAAGTTTTTTAAAAACAAATATGTAGATTGGTTAACCTATAAATCCTCCTGGGGAATTAATGTATGTAGTAGTTTGAGGATATCCAATTTCAAGATATTTTATATTTGTATTTTGAATCAACTTGGAGCTTTAGAGGGGAAGGGAAGCTTTCTGTGGATACTGCCACAAAAAGAGATGCTGAGAAAGCTGTGCCTGGTGAGAAAGCCTACACAGCCGACGGAAGGTGGGGAGAACTCTAAGGGACTGGAACCAAAATCTTAAACTTCAGTATTGTAAACATGATATATGGCTTTAGCATACTTTAATATTTGGTTTCTTATTTCTTCTTTATTAAGTATTGATTTGTTCTGCTCTGTCATTTATTTGATAATTCTCTACTATTTGTCTTTATATTTTTTAATGTAGATTATATTCACCCAAAAGTCTCTGTGGAAGGAACTAGAAACAAGATATGTAGGATCCAAGTTGACCAAGTACAAATTTCTGCTTTAGCTTTTTGTTTCCTTATTTTTGTTTTGTTTTGCTTGCAGTTTTTGTTTGTATGTTCCTTTGTTTTTCTTGTTGTTGTTGCTAATGTTTGTGTTGGATTTTTGGATTGGGAACTAAAGAATCCATTGTAAAGAATTACAAAAATAAAAATGTGTTTTCATGCATCCATACACGTGACACAAACAACGAAGGAAGTACGCACCACAAAACCTAAAATATTTCCAGGATATCTCCGCTCCATTGTACACAGGCTGCCACAGAGTCAGCAATACTTTTAGTATCTCTAAGAATCCTCTGCATGTTAGTGCAATAGGGCAAAGGGGACATCCACTGCAGACCTAGTCATCCATTAGTGTCAAGAAAGAGAGCTTCAGGCTACAAAGCACTGTTGTTAGCCTCCGCAGCCACCACTGGCCTCCTGTATAGCCAACAATGCAACCCGTAACAACTTAGACTCAGGTAGGTAAGACCTAGGTAGGTAAGGTAGACTTAGACTAGGTAAGATCTCTGCAGTACACTTCCTACAATCCCACTGATACTCATTTTCTCATCAGTATGACCTGAGAAGAAGCAACTCTAAAGAACTATCTCTTTTGACTGGTAGGTGACAGCACAGTCCATGTTGGGGGCGAAAGCAAAATAGCAGGAGTGTGAGGCTTCTTGTTCATCTCTGAATGAAGCAGGCGTCACAGAACCATAGTGGTGGGATGTAGATCTGGGCTATAGTTTTCAAGGGCCAGCCCTAGTAACACATTTTGTCCAGGTAGGACCCACCTGCTAAAGGTTTCACAGCCTGCCATAACAATGACTCTATCTCAGGACCAATGATTTGAACAAAAAGTTCCTGTAGAGATATTTCAGATGCCAAGCAGACTGCGTTACAGTATTGATAAAGTGGAGGATTTCAAAGGCCATCCCTACCAAGAGTGAGGCAGAAAGCATTCAGCTGATGTGCAGTTGGGGCAGCGGGAGGGTCTCTGAGACAGCCAGACACTCCTGTTCATTAGCTGACCACTAGGATATAGAATACTGGATTCATGTTCTCATCCTTTGGCAGTTAACAGAGGCCACAGCATGACATAGCCAGCTGCTTGAGGAGGAGGAGGAGTAGATTCTGTATTTTTGTTTCTAATGTCTCAGATTTACCTGCATTGTTTTAAGGCAGTGCTGTGCACAAGCTGCCACTCTTTAACTTCTAATAAAAGAGTACTTTTATTTCAAAATATTCTATATTGTGTTATTTTGTTTTTTAAATAGATGTTCACATTTTTACAATTTGATATATAATAAATTGTATGAGTACCTTTCATAGAGGTTTTATCAAAACTTTTAAAAAGTAAATTAGAATATAAAAGAAACTTTGTTCCCAAAGTAAAGTTGATTTTGTAATAAACTTCAGATTTATACCTCATCAGAATGCTAGTCAAACCATGCATTCAGAATGGCAACTTAATTATAAAAAGACTCGCCCCTGCCTCCGTTTCCTTATAGCGACATCAACCTGATTGATTGCTGTTGGTGCTTGAGGCTGGCATGGGGTGGTCTGATTGTCCCCTTCTATCATATAAAGGCTTACACAGAGAATAAAGTTAGATCTGTACCTTCAGCCTGGTCCCCAGAGTCTGATGCCCAGGGTCCTGTGTGGCCTCTGCTGCCACTCATCCCCCTTTCCCAGAGTTAGGATCCCCACACTCAGACCATGATCACCTATTTTCTCTTTGTTGAAAAGCAATAAGATCGAATGCCACCAACTACCAACCAAATTAACTTTTCTTCTTTGTAAGTTTAGTATCACAGTTATTGTATTATAGTAGTGGAAAACTGGCTTAATTCAAACACTTCGTATTAAATATATTCTTTAAAAGGCTGAGAAAGCAGCCATCTCAGGAGCCTGGATACTAAAAGGGGTACTTATTCTAAGTCCTGTTCCTGAAGGAGTTAGGAAAATATAGATATGGCATCTCATTATGTGACCATTACAGCCACATTTCCTGCGATGTACAGGGTTGGACATGACTGGCCCCCCTTGTTACCATACCCCCTTGTTTAAACATGCCCTGGGAATCACTTTACTTAAAAATTCAATAGCTTTCATAGTCATGGACATTGAATTTATTTCTGCCGTGTATGTTTCCACATTTCTTCAGTAAAGTATCATTGCCAAGGCTTAAATGTATACATTTGAAGTGTGTCTTTGATGAGATTTAACGTATGTATTTAACTGAAGCGATTTTTCAAAATCAAGATTTTTTTTCATGTTTTAAAGCTGTAGATGTTTCTTCTTGTGCAGCCTGGAATTCTAGTTAGTGAGAGATTAACTTTTCTCTCCTTTGGTGCCTCACTCTGATTTACCGACACTTCGCGCATATAGCAACTGTTAGTCTTCAGTCCGTCTACCTGTGATATCACTGCCTACCTGCCATGGGGGCGTGGTCCTGCCCAGTATATAAAAGGCAGACCTACTTGCCGCCTCCCTGTCTTACTTCCCTCTTCCTCTCTCTCCCTATCTCTCTGTCTTTCTGTCTCTATCTCTAGGGTACCCCTCCTCCGCCCGTTCCTTCTCTCCCCGTGCTCACTTAATAAAACTCATATAATATGAGGCTGCCTAGTATCTTATTATCTTATTTTTAATCATTAAAGCAACTATCATTAATTGATGATCCAATGATACTTAAATCCCTTTACAGTTCAGAGTCTTTCTCCTGCAAGGGTCGGTAACAGATCATTAATAATCTTGATTGTCAAGCTGATTGGATTGGGCATTGAGGAAGAGAAATGGTGGATGGTTGGTCTGCACGAGCATTTCTAGGAAAGGATTAACAGAGGAGGAAACTCTCCTTGAATGGGCCTCACCTTCTGACAATCGCCACTTATGGAAAGGTCCGAGGGAAAGGCAGTGCTGCTGGCTCCCTGCCTTTGCTTTTTGCTAATGAATATGTCACTCGCTGCCAATGCTCTCCTCGGATAACATGAGAATCCATCTTATGAGGCCTTTCAAGGTGAACTGAAGACCAGTGACTATCCAAGAATCTTCCAGCTCCAGCACCAGCCGGGAACTGCTGAGTCCCCACCTTCTGAACTGAGCAGTTAAGACGTTCTCTCAGTCTCTCTAGAAGTCAAATGGACATTGCTGATAACTCAGTCCTCATGTTATGAGGGTGCAAACCACCCTACCAAAGAAACTGGGAAAACACACATTCTCTCCTTGTTTTTTAGTTCATATCAAGTGCTACAGAATATATGCATTCTATGAGGTCAGTTCCTTACAGAAATATAAGGTTGTTAGACAAAGCAAATTAGTTTTCTTTTCCATGTAGTCTATCATTATTGTTTTCCTTTATTTATAGAATATTAGTTGATGAAGTATTTATAATTTAAGACTGTAACTGAGACCTGCTTGGGGTGAAAGGAGAAAGTATGCAAGCATGTCTATTTAACTCTTCTACTTTGGACTTTTTTTTTTCTCTCTCTCATTCTCTGGGGCTTTATCTTTTCTGGCATCATTGCCTTAAGGGTAAGGAGCCTGCACATCACTTCTCAGCCAGACTCTTGAGCCATTGCCAGCTTCTTCCAGTAGACTCCAGTGACTGGACTTTCCTACCACCTCATTCCACACACTCACGTTCTGATAAGAGAAAAATGCACTAGCTACAGGGGTCAGTTACAACTAGAGAGGCCAGCGCTGGGTTTATATGATTTGCACAGATGTGGTCCACAGGCAACTGCACTTAGCTCAGAGTAGGTTTTCATGTTCAGCAGACCCATGTGGCAGGAAGAGCTACTCTGCTTTTCAGATTGTACCTTTAGGCACTGAGAGAGACTTGCACACGCCATAGCTTTTTTTTTTTTATCTGTATGTTTGCCATTAAATGTATAATTGCCTTTAGCTTTTTACTATTTTTGTCATTAGATACATAAAAATCACATTGTTATTATCTACTCTTTAACCTAAAGATCTTTAATTCCCTTGTGAGTTTCCTTTATAACACAGTTTTTTAAACCACTTTAGTAACTATCATAAATAATATTAGCAAATTCTAGCATTCTTTCCTCCTTTGACCTTTCATCAGCTGAAGTTTTTAGTTTTTCTTTTTAGCTAATATCTTTTAAGAAGTACCTGTGGCCGGGCGTGGTGGCGCACGCTTTTAATCCCAGCACTCGGGAGGCAGAGGCAGGCGGATCGCTGTGAGTTCGAGGCCAGCCTGGTCTACAAAGCGAGTCCAGGACAGCCAAGGCTACACAGAGAAACCCTGTCTCAAAAAAACCAAAAAAAAAAAAAAAAAAAAAAAAAAGAGGAAGTACCTGTAAAGTTTTATCATAGGAATTTTATTTTCTTATTACCAGAGAAACATTTGGCATTTATCTATGTCCAGTTTACTTTATTATCTGAGGTCATTTATTTGTCCTTTTGATAACAGTAAAGAAAGTCACTGTTTGATTGTGTTTCATCATGAAGTACAGTCTTTTATGAGTAAAATAGTTTTTTAGAAGTGTGAACTGTTTGGAAGGTAACAGAAGTGGGGATCAAGTGTGTGAGAGAGAGGGGATGGAGTCAGGGATGGGCTGGGGGGAGAACAGGGAGAGAGAATAGAAATTGGTGGGGGACATTTCTGGGGCACACAGGCTCCTGGGAGTCTATGGGGGTGACCTTAGTTGTGACTTTTAGCAGCAGGTGTTAAAGACCCTGGAGTTGCCACCTCCTGTAACCAGGTGGGATGTCAAGTAAAGGGAAGGGGGCACCAAACTATCTATAAAAACCTTCGACCCAAAATTTGTCTCCCCTACAAAAAGTGTAAGAGTAACGATGGATCAGAGATTGAGGGAATAGAAAACCAATGACTGGCCCGATTGGGACCCACCCCATGGGAGAGAGCTAACCCTTGTCACTATTAATGAAGCTATGCTCTTCTTGAAGACAAAAGCCTAAAATAACTGTCTTCTGAGAGGCTTCGTCCAGCAGCTGATGGAAACAGATGCAGAGACCCACTGCCAAACAGTAGGCCAAACTTGAGGAGTCTTGTGGAAGAGTGGGAAGAAAGACAGACGGAGCTGGAGCGATCAAGGACATCGAAAGAAAACCTACAAAGTAAAATAACCTGGGGCCATGGAGGTACACAGGGACTGAACCACCAACCGAAGAGAATGCACAGGCTGGACCTAGAACCCCTACATATATGTAGCAGTTGTGCAGCTTGGTCGATATGTGGGACCCTTAACAGTGGGAGTAAGAGCTATCTCGGGCTCTGCTGTCTTCCTTTGTATCCTTTTCCCCTTGGTGAGCTACCTAGTCTAGTCTGTCCTCAGTGAGAGAGGGTATGTTTATTCCTGCTTCAACTTGAGATGCCATGGTAGGTTGGTAACCCTTGGGGGGCCTCCCTTTCTCTGAGAAGAAGGAGGGGGGCGGGAAGTGAGGAAGAGAATGCACGAAGGTGGACCTGGTAGGAGAGGAGGAAGGGGGCTGGGATCAGGCTGGAAGGCGATTAAATAAAGTGGAGAAAAGAGTGACGAGTGACTTGAAATTAATTATAATAGAGCTATCACTGAATGCAAACATTCTATACCTACATGTAACAATTAAACTTTTTATATTGTTTATCCACTTTCTAGCAATGAAAATAAAGACTGACTCGTTTTTTGTCCTCCTAAAGTAAGACATAGCTTGGAGAAGAGGAAAATAGCAAAACATGCTTTCCTTAAATAATGCAAGAAATATAATTCACAAAATGTCATAAAATTAATGACAGACATAAACAGCTACCATACAGTACACTTTTAGCATTTATTTTTGGTAAATGGTTAATAGTAGTAGAATTCTTACTTGATAGCAAGGATAAGATATGTATTTTCTATTGTCCTCCTACAGATTTAAATTCCTTCTATGCACTGAGTCTCGATGTTTCTAGTTTTTTGTGGGTTTTTGCTGTTGTTCTTGGTTGGTTGGTTGGTTGGTTTTGGCTTTTTGAGACAGGGCTTTTCTGTGTAGCCTTGACTGTTCTGGACTTGCTTTCTAGAGCAGCTGACCTTAGTAGAATCCTCTCACCTCTGCCTCCCTGGGATTATAGGCATAGGCCACTGTGACCGTCTGAGTCTCAATGGTTTTTAAATTAGTATTATGTACATTATGATAGTTAAAATGCTTCCGAAGCATTATTTTTTCCTTACAGCTATTATCAAGAGACTAATCAATACAATGTGGGTTTTCTTTTTACTGGAGGCCTTCCACAAACACAGTGCCATTTCATCTCATTGAAGGACACCTGTGTCACTGCCATCGCTACGGAATCCTTTGCTGTTAATGATCTATTTGCCACAACTAATTGGGCACACAAAACTTTGTTAGCTTCTTGGACCCATCTTAACTTTAATGTGACCTCTGCGGTGGATGCCACAAGAACTGAAGCTTAAATGACCTGAGGCAACATGTCCTGTGCATTTTACAAATTCCAAAAGGGGATTTCTCTACTTCCTATTTATTTTTGAATCTAATTGGAAAATCTTAAATCGCTTGTACCTTCCATAGTAACATTCATATTTCCTGTTTATCCACATGTACCAAAAGTAAGCATCTGTCCAAGTCAAGTCACATGTTTCAGGAGATTATAATTCCAACATGAAAGCATGAAACAGAATCTGCTATTTTGAATGAATTTTGCCATCTACACAGTATGCTAAGCTACTGTTAAGAAATAAGAGCCAAAGGAATGTCAGGATATTGTTTGCCCTTCATGCCGGGGCACACAATAAACATAACTCATACAATGTCTGACTGGTTTTTAAATTTGTATATAAATATGATAAAACTATGCCTATAACTACATTTGGAGAAGGATTCTGCGCCTTCAATGAAAGAAAAATATGTACAGAGATTCATTTGTGTATCACTGTGTGAAAGAGAAGCCACAGCCATGTGGGACGTCATTTATCTAGTATTTGAGCTTTCATCCTTCTAACAAACTAAAGGTTTCCCAGTCAACTCATTAAGTTCTCTAAACTCAGTGCTCCATACAAAGATGTCCCATCACACTTTGCTACTTTGTCTCTAATTTTGGGCTCCCCTCAAACGGTAGGGGTAAGTTAAGAACATTATCTATTAAGAGGCACTTTTATATGTTTCTGTATTTTTAAATGCAGATCTACCCTGTAAGATAATAAAATTTAAAAATGCAGTAGAAATTCTATGATCAATTTCTCTAAAACTAGTTGAACAGAAAACAGATGATGTCTAGGAAACAGAAACTGGTAAAATTACAGAAAAGCAAAGAAGGCAAAATAGAAATTATTCTATGGTTTTCCATAAAAAGTCACTTAGAATGAGAACCCATCCCTACATTACAAATGCCGTGTTTCTCCTAAAAATAATTGTACACTTACCAATTTTCTTTGCAAGGAAAATTATACATCAATATAATGTGTTCTCCATGAGAGGAAGGAGTATGACAATTTTCCATAGTCCTGAACAAAAATTGTCTCCTGCTTAATGGAAGTGTACTTATTCAAATCGTGTCATTGCTCGGAATGACTACAATCAGCCACTCTGAAAATGTCTGAGCCTGAGACTGAATGGTTTCTCATCTCAGGCCAGGATACGAATCATATCAACCTTGAAGGAGTAAAAAAGAAGAAATTCCCTGGCAAAGCGTTTCCAATACATTTGCATTTAAAGCACAGAACTTCTTTTATTCAGGTACGGCTGGGTATTACAACCTTCTGCAGCTTCCGACTGAATAAGGCTTCACAAGTGGCTGAGAGATGAGAGCCCTTCTCATCAGGAGGACCCAGTCACTTACCATGATGATTAGACTCAGGCAAGATTTTATTTTTACACATTTTATTAATTACACATTTCAAAGAGTGGTCCACATTAATCCAAGTTGCTTGTTGAATTATGCTAAAATATGATTTACTTTTCACACTTGACTATGAAAAAAGAACTACAGAAATTCTACTTTGCTATGAAAATACAATTTAATAAACTGGAAAATATATTTACTGAATTTTAAAAATCAAAATTACTACCAGAGAACATAAAGACCCTTCATTGTATCTGAATTCCTATAATTGATAAGGTGCTACCAATTACTTAAGTAGTATCTTTATCTCATATTGGGAGTAGGTCTAAACAACACCAGCTTCTAGTACAAATTAGTAATATTATTTACACAATGCATGTGCAGTTTTATGGTGAATTGCCTACAAGATGCACTGGTACAATTATGGCATAAAGGTTGTGGTTGTAAGCAACCATTATCTGATGGGAATTCAGGCCCACATCATGAGATGGAACCCACTCCTGGACTGCCCAAGTGGGCAAGAACTTGAGACTATATATCCTCTAGACCTTGCTCCTATGAGAAAGCCAAATATTCCTGTTCTACTAAAGGAATTTGGCAATAAAGTGGCTCAGAACAACAGTCTGCTATGTTCATAATTAATATCTGACTCAACCATCATCAGAGAAGCTTCCTTCTTCAGCAGATGGAAACTAACACAGAGACTCATAACTGGACAGTGTGCAGAGGGTGAGAGACCTGGGAGTACCCTTTCCTAAATGAGTTTTCTTCATTATCGAATCCCTTTCCTTGGGGCTCAGGAAACTGCAGAAAAGGAGGGGAAAAAAACGGTAACAGCCAGTAAAGATGGAAGACACCAAGGTAATAAAGCCTTCTAGAAAGGACGGAACTGACACCCTCACAGAGACTGTCCAACATACACAAGGCCTGCACAGGTCTGAGTCTAATGGGATCCCAGTGCTGAGAGGGGAAGTAGATACAAGCTGCCATTCCTGATCCAGAAGCAATCTCCAATTGATAACTGCTAAAGAAAAATTAGTTTTCTCCAACAGAGTCTCACTGGGTACACAAACCACACCTAAGTGCAGCGATCTTTGCTTATATGTTAATAGTTTTTGTCTTTGTAGTTTTTCTGTGTGATAATGTGTCTCTCAGTACAAGCATCTGTGTATTTCTTGTGTTTTTCTTTGGCTCTTTTCTTTTTTATTTTCCTGTTTGTTTTGGTTTCTTCTGGTTTATTTTATCTGTTTTATCATTTATTTATTTATTCATTTATTTATTATTTGTGTTTTTCAAGACAGAGTTTCTTTGTAGCCTTGGCTGTCCTGGACTTGCTTTGCAGACCAGGCTAGCACCAACCTCATAGAGATCTGCCTGCCTTTGCCTCCCCAAGTGCTGGGATTATAGGCATGAGTCACCATGCCTGGCTCTGGTTTTTTAATTTTTAATTTTATTATATTATTCTTGTTCTAGATTCTTGTTTATATTCTAATGAAAGAAAGAAGCAAAGGTATAAATTTGGGTGGGTGAGAAAGTGGGTAGGTCAGAAAATTGGGTGTGGGGAAACCATAATTAGAATATATTATATGAAAAAATCTATTTTCAATAAAAAATAAATTAAAGAAGAAAAGCACTCACAAATGCTGCAAACATGCTGGTAAGTCAAAACAACAGTTTTCATGATGATATTTGTGGCTGCAGTAAGCAAGTATGTCTTAGACTGGAGGGCAGGAGATGCAGTGTGGCTCAGAGTACAGATCAGTATAAGTAAGCTGGTTAGCATAAATACAGATAATATATTCTACATGAAATCTTAATATGAAGACTTTGGTTTTGTATAAGTACATTTGCTACCTTGAAATTGTCACCTTGAAAAACTGGTTTTAGAATTGTTTAGTTTTCAAAATTTTGATGCCTGCTCAAGCCCATGTCATATGCATTCAAACACAATACTGGAAAATAAAATTAATAATATAATTTTCATACTGTAAAGTCACTTTCAACTTTTAAAATCTGAAATATTTACTGGATAGAACTTCAAATGGTCAAAATACCATGGTCTTGTTCCTAATAACATAACGCACTGCATAGTCTAGTGTTGTAGATACTACCTGGGTATCAATAAAATAACCTCTGTGCCCATTCAGAAAACAGGTCTTCAAAACTGTCTATGAATACAAGATGGTTTTAGAGTGAAGATCGTATAATAGTTCTGATAATCATTGACAACTTCTAATAAGCTTTGATGAGTATTTTCTTCCCTCACCTTAAACCCCCCTCAGAAATTAAATATGCTATCCCTTAATACATAATGCCAATGAAAATAGAGGAAATAAACTCTATTTCTTGCCCTATAGCTGGAAATCAATGCTCCTTTTCTAGGCTGCATATTTATATGTCTTTCAAAGGCATGAGTAAAGAGGGAACTCTGCCTCTTCAAAACCGCTTACCACTGTTCAAATTGAATTTGTTCATGTTAATTTTGGTTATGGACTTTAAATCACAACGAAAAGTATTTATGTGTTTATACACTTTGTACTTCTGAATATCCTTTCCTTAGAAACAGTGCTATTGTGATATACACACAATTAAGTCACAGTATTGAAGGAAACTCTATAGGCTTTTTGGAAATGCAAGCTACATTCTGAACAGCATAGTTCTATTGTATATGAAGTAGAGAGAGCATCATATATGTAGTCAGAGCATAAAACAAATGTCTTGTTCTCTGGAACAGCAAGAATATGGGTTGCTTGTTTCTATTCCAATCTACTGTCTTTTCTGAAGAAAGAAAATAATGATAGAAAATTTAAAGGGACAATAATATACATTCAAGCTACCCCAAAGTCTGAAAAACAAGGCCTCCTTAACGTCCAGTAAAATCAGAGGAAAAAGTATCACTCACTTCTCAGTCACCATATAACTTTTTAACTAAGATTCAAGTATTGTGGGTGTCATATTAGCACCAGTAGGTCAGATATACTGATTAAAAAATGATAATACTTATTGAAAAGGGGGGGGGGAAGAAGACAGAAAGAAAGAAGTAAAGCAGCTATTGCTAATAACCACCACTAAAGGTTTCATCATCAGTACAGATATCCTATTACTTTGAATGGTAGATGCTACTCTTATCCCAAACAAATGGGTTACAGAGCTCTACTGGTAAATGGTGTTAGATTCTGTGCCTAAGACTGTACAAGGTTTTTACTCATTATCATTGTATAAAATCCAGCCCTGTAAAACGCTAACCTTTAATCCTTTTAAGGAAATCAGATGAGACTGAGAAAATGAGAGAGATATATACAGTCAAATACCTGAGCAGACAGCAGAGCAATTCAAAGGGTGCGAACGCTAGGAGGCTGTGGGAGAATGGCAATGCCCAAGGCTGTGTTTCTATTGAGCCTACCACGTTTTAAACGTTAAAGTGTAATACATGGGCCTGCTAAGAGTTTAAATATGTATGTGATTTTCTTTTCAGCTCTTTACAGCCACCATAGATGCTTTTGTGACAGACCTTTAACACAAGCTTCTATGCCTGCTACTTAATGGATTCAATCACAACAATGGGAAAGGCCCGAATAAGCAACTCTTCTCACTTCTGCAGATTCAAAGTTTTTCAATCTTCACAGAAACATTGTTTCTCATAAAGACTACTGGACAGTATTTACAGTTTATGGTCAAAGGTAAGAAGGAAGTAGTTTACTGGAGAGTGAGTACTATATTACATGTATGAATTTGAACTTCATAGAGTTTTATTGGTAGTGTGTGTCCATGTGTGTTCCAAAGTCCGGCATTAGGAGATGTCATTCTGTTCCATGCTGGGTGTGTGATGTAGTGAAATAAGAAGGAAATTAAGTCTTTCTGTATCTCGTATGGTATTGAGCCCAACCTAACCAACACTCAGCCCATGGACCAGAGATGTTGAAAGGATCTAAGAGGCTCTCTATAAGCAGAGCATGTCTCACATTATGCAGAGCAATAGCAGCTAGTTTTCTTAAATAGTTTATTTTCCTCACAAAAATTTTTATTTATTTATTTATTTATTTATTTATTTATTTATTTATTTGAGGCAAGCCTAGTCTACAAAGAGAATCCGGGATAGCCACAGAGAAACCCTGTTTTGATTATACATTCACATATATATATATATATATATATATATATATATATATATATATATATATATATAGTATGTGACTTCAGAAAACAAAAATGTATTGTAATCAAGCCACTGCTGATCAATCAGGGATGCAGAACAGACTTGAGAGCTAAACTGTAACCTGGAACCAGAGTGTTACAGAACTTTTAAGCTTAAAAACACAAACAGTTGTCCCAAGTTACAGTTACATTTTTTTCACCAATCAAAATTCAGGGATATGGAACTTTCCAAGGGATATTTCCCTGTGTGGTACACTTGTCCTATTCCCATTGGTTGAGTTATTCAACTGTGGCAGGGTGACTTGCCTAGCATTCATGTTTCAATTTACCAAGCAGTATATCAATTACCAAGGGGAGTCTTGGGAACTTAAACTTTTATTTGACCACTATTCAAAATGGAAAGTTTAATCAAAATGGCCTCAATTTGGTTCCTTCTCATATTATGTATTTATTTTGTGTGTGTATGTGTTTTGTCTGAATGAATATATGTGCACCACCTGTGCGCCTGGTATACAATGAAGTCAGAAGAGGGTATCTAAATCCTTGCAGCCAAAGTTTCAGATGGTTGTGAGCCACCACAGGGATTCTGGAATTGAACCAAGGTCTTCTGCAAAATCAACAGGTGCACTTACCTGCTAAGTCATCTCACCAGCCCCTTGTAATAGTTTCTTTCCATAAAAATATACAAACAATCCATACCATATATGTATTATGATTTTTTCCTACATAGAAATCATAACATAAATAATCCTCTTTGTGAATAATTATATATATATACATATATATGTATATGTACACATATGGTGACTAACAACAGTCTGTAACTTCAGTCCCAAGAGATCAAACACTGTTTTCTAGCCTCTGTGGGCACCAGGCACGCATATAATGCACACACACACACACACACACACACACACACACACACACACTATGCAGATAAAATACCAATGAACATAAGATAATTCAAAACTTAAAAATATATATTATATAAAATATTTATGCAGGAGTGGTTCATTCAATTACAAATGTGAAAAAGCCCAAGGTCAGCCACCTATAAGCTAGAGAGCCAGAAAGTGGAATGTAATGCCAATCTACACCCCAAGGCCTGAGAAGCCTATTAGTCTTTTTCTTAGTTCAAGGTCTCAGAACTGAGAGCAACTGTGTACTTCTCACAGCTGGAGGTCAGAGACATGAGAATAGGGACTACTTGTTTGGGTAAGGTATGTGGGGTTGTCTCAGGTCCCTCATGGGACAAATTAGTTACTTCTCTATCTTTCAGTTCCATGGAAGGAACAATATACAGGGTGGTTTCCACTCTCATTGGTGAAGATGGCTTTTATTCAGGCTACCATAATATAATCTCTTCATAAAAGGTTCAATAGTGACATTCAGAAATAGTGTTTGTCAGTAATATGGGCATCCTTTACAAAGTTGATCACTACATTAAGCAAATTTCTAGAGTTTCTGAAATTTCAGCCCTTCCAGAAAAGATTTTTCTTTGTCTCTCAAAACCTGGCATTGCAATTCATCTCTGTCAGGCATCTCTGTTCTGTTATTGGAAGCGTCGTCACCATCATCCCAATCTCCGTAAGTGATGGCGGCCTCTCTCTTCAAGAGGCAGCACATGTTGTTTACCTAAACATGCACTAATACAGAAGCAGTGTTCGTGCAAGAGCAAATTACTCTTCTAAAAGAAAAGCCAGAGGAAGCCTAGACATCAGCACATGTAGCTCTGTTTTGTACCCTCCAGCTATGGCACATGGAGCATCTTAGAAGAAGAAAGGATCCTCCATAGGCTGTACTTCAAAGACAACTGAACTTCCTCTTTCCAGGTAATGCCAGTGATTATTATTCTTTACAGTATAAGGCACTATGGAAATTTCATAAAGTATGAGGCTACCTGGAAATCATGTGATTTCATCATACAAAAAAATTCTGGAGGTTCTAATCCAATAAAAGGTGATAAAATCAAATTTTATTGTGATTATAAATTATATATAATGGATGATGTCAGAAAAAGAGGCTACTGGGTTTACAACATTTTCCCAGACATAAATTAACTTTTAAAATAAGCCAGTAAAGTCTGGAGATGCATCTCTGTGATAGAGCTACTGCCTAGCCTGCACAAGGTCCTGGATTTGATCTTTAGCAAACACACACACACACACACACACACACACACACACACACCAATAAATAAGGTTTTGCACCTTACCCCTCTGAACTACTGCATTACGAGTCTATTTAGATAGTAACTATGAACTACAAATACAAAAGTGCCTCTATTTTTTTAGTCACCTTGTATCTAACTCTGACAGGTGATAAAGATCCAAAGAAGAAAATAATATAGTCACATCTTCACATTTCATCATGTTTACAAGTAATTTATGTGAGTTGTTAAATTTCACTTGGCTAAAAGAAATACATGCTTGACAGAAATTGTATGGATTCTTATGTTGTTGTGCAAATATTCACTTAGCACTGTAGCACCTGTGATATATATATACACACATATATATGTATATATATACATATGTATACATATGTGTGTGTATGTGTAGACAATATAACAAGCAACAAAAATATTCTTGATCTCATAAGGCTTCATTGAATTGGAAAGGACTCTCTAAATAAAAAATCTATATTTGCATATCAATACATGCACAAAGATCATTTGTACAAATATACATATAATATTGGTTTGCAAAAATTGCTAAAAGAAAGAATAAGACAGAGTAATATGAAAAAGAAGAGGATGTTTTAGAGAGTCTGGCTTCAGAGTAGCCTCTGCTGAACAATTCCAGAGAAAAGTTTCGTCCTTGGCCATTTAAAGCCAAGGAGCTTTTTTCATCTTTCTGAAATAGGACAGTAAATGACATTAGCTAATTTAAAATGTACCAGCAATAATCTATATGATAGTGTCTTTGAAAAGAATGTTTTTCAAATAAAGAAAAGCTGTCAGTCTTCTATTTGCACATTTGGTGTAGAAGAATGTAAGTCAGATTTCAAATCTTTCAGATAAACCACTGCACCTAAGAGCTCAAAACCTTAGACACATCATTGCATTGCATCTGCTTATGAGAAAACACTCTATGAAGACTCTAAACCAGGGATTCCCAACTTGTGGGGCATGATCCCTTTGGTGGTCCTGCATAGTTACCCTAAAAATCTTAACAGAAATAATTACAGTTGTCAAGTACTAATGAAAATAATTGGACGGTTGCGATTCTCCACAACATGAACTGTCTTAAAGGAAGGTTTAACTGCCTTAGGAAGGTTGAGAATTTCTGCTTTAAGCATCACTGTCTGGTTAATATTGGCTGTGGGATCAGCTTTAACCCGCTTTTCCTGGCCTTATTTTCCTTTTGTAATAAAGTTTGAAGACCTTGAGGTCATAGTGTTATAGGCTATTTCTGAAGCTCAGTCATTCACAGTGAAATTTGGGCGGTTCTGGCAAAAGGAGCAAATAAAATTCTGATAAGCAAAAGCTGTGGTAGATTTCCTCTTCTAAGGAAAAACCACATTGATTAGGTTTTAATTTAGAATAATCTTTCCTTTTAACATAGTTCTACTATAAATTGAGTTTTAGGTTGCTTTGTGCTGTGTTACTGATGCAATTATTTTGTTGGAAAACCGGGGTTGAGAATAAGCAGCGGGAACAGCAGCATGACTGCAGAGTTAACACCAGAGAAAATCCCGATGACCTCAAAAAGGAGCTTTGAGTTTCACTTCAATTTTGTTCAGAGATCCATGGTGCACCTTGAATATGGTATTGTCTGAGTTAAATATATTACTTTCAAGGAAAACAATGCATAGAAAATGTAAAATAAAGAAAACTCTTCATTTTGGTTAGCAACAGTGAGACTTCATCATTTTCACATTCCCATCAAACTCAGGAGAACGGCGTCTTCATTCGAATAATGCCAACACAGCACACCAATCCGACAGTTAGGATTGTGAATCGGTGGTCAAATCCTCACAGACACACTCTGCCTGGTTCATGAAATCTGACAGGATCCCTGCTGAAGGCGATAAGGATGTGGGCATCATGCACATTCAGCCCCTGGCTGCACAACAAACGCTGACAACTTGACAGCTCCTCAGTTAGAAAGGCATTTACTCTGTGTGAGACGTGGATGGAGTAACAGAGACTGGACCTTTAATTCTGGGCAGACACCTAGTAAATCCCCGCTGCTGTTGTTGGGTGGTGAGACTGTTCTTGCACCTTTGAAAGCATCATTGCTTCTGCCAACGCTTGTACGAAGGAACAGCTGAACACATTAACTCAACTTCATATCCACAATTAATTCATTGTGATATTAAAACAGCATAGATTTAGAATTTATTAAGTCAACAGTTTGCTAAAATTGTGATTTCCTGGGAGAATATAAGCTTTATAAACAAATATGTCAGGATATCAAATGGTGCTCTTGGTCATATGTATAGGTGTGTATACATGCACACACACACACACATGCATACGTGCATGTCCACATGCATGCACACATACATTAACCAAATATACAAACTTTTAAAGTAAAAAAAAATATAAAATTAGGAATGTGTAAAACGTTTTTAAGCAAGGAGAAAAATATTTTTTTCTTGAGCCAGGGTCTTTTTATTGAGTAGGCACAATCTTAAAACTTTCAATTGTCTTTTGAGTGCTGCAATTACAGATGTGTGTCACCGCATTTGGATTCACAAAATTTGAGGTTGTCAACCATATAAAAGGCGCCTTAGAGTCAATAGTTTATAAAGGTTATAGCGCCTTTTAGCAACCATCTATACGGTATTTGCTTTTAGAGACTCAATCTATTTGTGCAGCTAGAGCGTAGAAATCTGAACAGTTCCCACGGCTATCTGGCTATCTGATATACTTGAAAATGCTTTGACATCTTCAGGCTATTGTTCCTTTAATGCTAGTTAATGAGCACAGACTAAATTCTGAGCAGGCCAAACTGACCACACTGACCTCAAACCATTATGGAATACGCAGGTCTTCTAGGGCCAAGTTAGGCTGGTAGCCCTCTTTTGCTAGCTTCATAAGCATCAATACACCCCAAAAATCCTATTCTGGCACAGTCTATCCCCATAGACAGTGTTCTGACTCATTCATGCAGTTCACTCATGTTCTGATAGAGGCTTGAACCATGCCCAGGACCAAGCCATTCAAGCCATACGTTGTTTCTGTTGCTGAAATGCTCTTTCCACCTCCACTGGTACTGCGCCTAGGATAGGTATCAAGCTTTGTCATCTCAGTCCTGTCTTACCATTACCTTTAACCTCACCTGGGGTACTTCATTGCTATTTAAAAAAAAAACAAAAACAAAAGGATAGCAACCTGATGAAAAAACAAAACAAAACAAAAGAACCCAGCCTGCCTTAATCAAACTCATTCAATCTGAAGAGGGCTGCTGACAAATACCACCAAGGTTACTGTGCACTGAAACTGCTAATTTTCAATCTGTGTATGTGACATCAGCCGCGCCTGACAATTCCTCCTCGGCCTCCTGCTTGCCACTTTAAGCCTCTAGTCTCATAATCCCCAAGTTTTTTTTTTTTTTTTTTTTTTTGATAGTCTTGAATCTTTTCCTCTTAGTGGATAATGGCATCTCTGATTTGAAAGGAAAAACACATCATACTCGGTAGCTATTGCCTTCGTTTCCTAACACGAGTGAACCCACATTGCACAGGGACTTGCTTGTTTTTCCTCACCCTTTCTATTTGCAGTGTGGGGAACTACGCCCACCCTGCTTAGGGTCAAGAACACCAACACCAGCTACGTTTGCATCCAATTCTGTCCTTTCATTTTCATAATGAAATCAACCATTACTCAACATTACTTTGTTCTGTCCTCAACTTTTCCTCTTAAATCACTTTATATCACAGTATTCATATATGCTTAATTTATTTACATTATAAATATTCTCTATATCTTCTCAAAGCAATTTAGTTTCTGCAAAACATGTTAACCTTTTCACTTTTCATTTGTTTTCCATTTTTGTTCCTTAAATGTCTGACACTGTCATCCATTAAGATTTGTCCATCAACGGCAACTGATTAATGCATTTTTATACTGTGCAAGGCTCTGGAATACTCACTTAACATGTGTAGCTTAATTCAGAAGGTACAACTTCAGAAAACCCAAATCACAATCATCAATGTAACAATAATAGACAAGCAAGATGTGGTTTAAGTAAATGTAAATCTATGTCTATATTAAATATGAAATTAAAACGTTCTAGAAATAGATGAGGCTTCATTAACCTGAACAAAGCTAAGAAATAAAAATATATCTTGTAGTAATATGTTGAAAGCAGCAATTCAAAGAAGAAAAAATGCAACAGTTGCAAAACTATAAAAAAGAGGTAAAAACTGTCATTAAGGTCAGGTGATAAAATATTCTTCAGTAAGTGAACAAGAATGATTTATAAGAGTCAAAAAGTCAAACAAAAAGGCTGGATATAAAAATTCAATGAAAATATTGTTATTTTAACACATCAATAAGCAGAAAAAGAAACTTAAAACACAATTTTCTAGCTATAGAATATATATTAAATGACAAATCTCCCAAATAAACCTCCAAAATCTTTCTATCTCATATTGAGGATACCCCATGAAGTTACATTGCGAGAAGAATGTGTGTGTGGCTGTGTGTTACATTATTCTCCTCTGTGTGCGGAAACTGTCAGACCCAGCATGATTTCTGTCATGAGAATGGCATGTGCTCCGGATGACAAAATACCCTATACTTCCATCTGGGAGGTGACTATACTAGTGAACACAACTATCAAAGTGCAAAACACACTTAATATTGCAGGGTCTATGCATTTAAATCATTTCTAAAAACAATAGCAAACACAATAAAACTTGAAGAATAGAATTCCATACTTTCCTTATTACAGTTCTTAAATAAGTCAGTGGGGGAGTCAAGAGACCTGAGCATTAAAGGCAGAACTGTACCAACCTTTGCAGGATGCTGGACTGAGCCATGATTCATAGAAGGGAGTGATTTTTGAATAAGAATGAACATTAACAATCACAGAAAAATATATTCATAATAAAGCAAAGTATTATACATAAAAGGCAGGACTGTACAAACCTTTGCAGGATGCCAGACTGATACATGATTCAGAGTAGGGAGTGATTTTTGAATACGAATAAACATCAACAATCATAGAAAAATATGTTCATAATAAAGCAAGTTTAAATGTGTTAAGAATGCTATAAAAACCTCAGTGTGTTCACATGTGTTTCTGTACACGTCCAAGTATCAATTCTAAAAAAACAAAATCCATCTCTACCTTCCTAAAGAGACAACAAACAGCCAAAGAACAAAACTTGAAAGAGCAATGAAGGCAAAGGGAAGTCTGAGATGTCAAAAGTAGAAAGCAGAATGCTTTATAGTCAGAGAATTTAAACTGAGGCCATAAAGATACATGACTGTGTCGAGACATTAACAGATGCTTACATATCTGACAAATCTGGAGTGTTTAGATTAGGTGAAAGCAAGAACTTACTCATACTTGATGGGTTTTATGTTACTCAGTAATGTTTAAGGCCTTCCTGTAATTCTATTGTCCCCCACAAAAATATATGCACAAGTACATAGTCAAAAAATATATGTAAGAACACTGTAACTGCCTTCATATTTGCACCCTAAAATGAAAACAATGTAATAAATTGTGGCACTGTTTTTTACATTTATTATTGTTAGAAAAAAAGCAGCAATGTAAATTAATGAATTTTTACTACATGCCAAAGCAAGTATGAATGAGGTAAACAAGGTAGAAATCTAGAAGCTAGAAAGATAATATGTAAGACTGATTACAAGACTAAATACTAGCAAGGTCTGATTCATAAGGTGATAATATAAAATAGGACCCAATAGTCACATTAAATTCAGACTCCTGTGATCAGGATTGCATTTGAGGGAGCAAGTGAGGGTGTTTTCTGCATCTCCTTTTATTTATTTTTTAAATATATTTTATTAATTTATTCATATTACATCTATATTGTTGTCCCATCCCTTGTATTCTCCCATTCCTCCCTCCCTCCCATTTTCCCATTACTCCCCTCCCCTATGACTGTGACTGAGGGGGGTTTCCTCCCCCTGTATATGTTCATAGGGTATCAAGTCTCTTTTTGGTAGCCTGCTATCCTTCCTCTGAGGGCCACCAGGCCTCACCATCCAGGGGACGTGGTCAAATATATCCAGAACCAGTTAATCTGAACAGTCAAGTTCAGACACGAATGCCTTTATAACTGTCAGCTCTGAATGCAAACTAACATGCAGTTTTCCCCCCCACAAAATTGTTTTAAAATGGCAAGTTCAAAGTACAGAAAAGTCATTTCTCCAAGGGCTTTTGTATTTCTCCTTGAGAGAGCTATAGTCATGGCATTCTGTCAAACATCCCTTATTGGTACTTAGCTGCCCCATTATGTGTTCTGCGGAATATACTAAGGATCATTTCCTATAAAGTATAATCTCCCGACTACGGGCCACACACAAAATTCTACTACAATGTCACTTTTTACAGCTGACTTTCAATACTGCCATATTAAACTCATTCAAACACTTATTCCGACTTTGTGCATGTTACAAACTAAAAGTCTAACAGCTCTGCTTTGGCTTATTTCATAAAAGCATTAATACAGTGAATGAAAGGTGATACCATCCCCTTAGGCAAGTGTTATTTTATTCTTCTTTTATATTATCCTAAAGTATGGATCTAATTCATTTTTCCACCCTTTTTATATATCTTAGAATACTCTAAGCCCACAACGGTCTATCTAAGATGTGTCCTCTCTTCTTTATTCCTCCTCACATTCTCTCTTAGGACAAACACACTTTAATGATACTGTGATAACACTGCAAAGAATTATTTGGCAAAACAATAGGATAGAGAAAAAAATATAACAAGTCCAGGCTTACTTTGCGGACACCTCTGCCAAGTTCCTCTCCGTAGTTGGTCCCAAGAATTTCGAAATGGACATTAGGGTTACCTCCATTTTCGCCAAATTCTAGATCTCCAGTTAATCCATTAACTCCACCCTAGATGAGGGAATAGACACTTATTTAAAAGTTCAGATAAACCGAATAATTAATAACACACGATAAGAAGTTATAAATACTCTATTTGCATTCATAAAATAAAATTGAATATGCTTATTAATAGGCTACTTTTCGTAGATGCACAACAAAGCCAGGAGTTTCATTAAGTTCCCTTGCAAGTGGTTTAATTCAATCTCATAAAAAGAGATTTATGCCCAAGAGACAATGACTATTCAAAATGGCCATGGGTAGAGCTGAGATCCAGCTCCACAGGGAAGATCTGGCCACTATGTTTTGTGAAGCACAGAGTACAGCAAGGACCAGGAAACTAAAAGAAGCTTCTGGAGATAATTTCACTCAAATTTGATCTAAAATTACAAGAGAAATTTTTTTACTTAAAAATATTTGAGGTTTCTTTTTCTCCTGTGAATTTATTTTCCAAACAATAGCAATAATTAAGCATATTATTTCCAAAGGATTTTGAATTATTTGGTAAGAAATATGGTTTATATCTATAAATATATCTCAAAATATCAGTTGCATCCTTTGATATGTACAGTATAATGTTTATCTATAAGAAAATACATTTAACAAATATGGTAAATTATATAAGCAGAGGTAAACTGGGCTGGAACATATTTTGTGCTCTCAATTGTTTTTGCTGGTTTTGACATTCTAGGAATTTTCAGGCTTTATTGTTTCCTCAACATCACATATGTTCACATCTCCAACAGACAGCCATGTGGGTCATCCCTGCCACTTGCTGACCTTTCTTTCTCATTTTGAGCTATCGGCCTTCACATTACTTCCGATTTTAAACTTACTGCAATGTTCACAGTCACTTTAGGATTGGTGTTTCCTTTAGGTAGATTTTTGGCTGTGTAATGACATTTATTTTGACAACAAATCATCTCAGTTTGTGAACTGCTCCAGTTATCACCTCTGCCGTGGTGATGCCTAAACATGTAACACTTGTCTAAACCTGTAGCCCCATTTTTAGTCTTTCTTGGCTGGTTTTACACTGTCTGCTCCACCTTACACTTCATCTCTGCCATGCAGACACTCACAGAATCCCAACTTGATAAAAATAATTTCAGAAAACTACCGTTGACCAAGCTTTAGCATGAATTTCAATAAACAATCTATTTCATTTTTACAGTAATATAATTAACAAACCATGTTTTACATTATTATTTCCTCGATTCAGTTAGGAATTTAAATTATCTAGTTTTATCAAAAATGAATCTGTTGAATTTGACATGCCTTTTTATATAAGTTAGCATTGACATGCAGAGACTTCACCAATGGTATAGAAATATAATGGCTGTGCAGAACTAGCCAATTAGCTTAACTTCTCTCTGTCTCTATTTCTGTATCTCATAAACAGACAATAAGTCATTTACCTCAGAGTATTATTCCTGCTACACTTATAATAATTAAGTGTTACAGAGGAGTGTTTCTTATGTTGAGAGCTTAGCTACTACGGGTCCCACCATTCCTGCCAACTGTTGTTCTAGCCCTTATTTTCAGAGACTTTCTAATTCTATACAATGCAAGTATAACCTTTCTTGTCAATTAAAGTTTAAGATTTAATTCATTTATCTTACTCTGCGTGTGCGTGTGTGTTTTTGTACATGTATGTAAGGGCCAGAAGTAGATGTCAGGAGTCCTTGGCGATAGAATTTGTGAATCCAATAAGGGATGAATAAACCTGTGGAACTGTGCATTATGCTGCGTCCCCTCTGTCATTTGCCTGTGCCCTTGCTTGCTTCTATATTTATATAGAGAATGCATCTGATTGGTACAACTCAATTTTATATCATGTTTGAGGTCAGTAATAATATCACAGAACATCCAATATCCCTTCCAATTTTAAAATAAATGATAGAGTAGATCTCATCATCACTGGTATCTCCAAGTTGGAAACGTATGTATGATTATAGCATACATAATTATACAATTAGTATCATTCTAAAAATTTCCATTTTTTTTTTTTTAGGAAACTTATTATACTTGTTTATTCATTGGGACAGGTCAGATCACATTGCATGTTTGGATATCAAGAGGTAACCTGTAGGAGTCAGCTCTCCTCTTCTGTCATGTGAGTTACAGAAACTGAACTCAGGCCATCCAGCTTGGTGGTAAGGTCCTGAGACATTTCACTGGCCCATAGAAGCTTCTGTTTGAGAGAGGTGGTATATACCTTTCATGCCAGTTCCTGGGAGATCAAAGGCAGCAGAGCTGTGATTTGGTAGCCAGCATGGTCTGCATAGTGAATTCCAAGGCTACATAATGAGACCCTCTCTCAATGAACCACAACAACAAAAAGCTTTTGTTCTCAACCTACCTCAACAACATCTCCTAACTACATGAGAAGTGCAGCTTATTGTCTGACTTCTGGAAAAAGAGAAGGGATTGCATGCCCTTAGGATTGCTCTGTGAAAAACTCTAGCCCCAGAAGGTTTTAAACATCTCATCGCTCTTTTACTCTCTTAGTCTCCTCAGTCAGTAGGCAATGGCTGTGCAGGGCCAAGTCCTTCTCTGCAGGGAGCAGCTTCCACTGTGTGACTTAATGCATTTACAGAAAACAAGCTTAAAACCCATAAATCAGGGGACTTGCACTTAGCTTGCTGCGGCCTTACCTCGCTCACCTTTTTGACTTTGTAATTTATCTTCTTTCTGCTCTATCATTAATGAGCTTTTGACATGCATAATCAGAGGATTCTGCCCTCAGGAAGTTGTCTAGGATGCTCAGGAGGTCAACATTCTAGGCAAATAAGCCCTTTAAACAACATCCTTTGTTATCTCAGCCAGATTTACCCTGATATTTTTTTTTGTTTTGAAGATTCCAGTGCTTTTGAGTTGTTTTCTTTTTTTTCATCTATCTTCTGATTAACCTTGAAAATAAAGCTTGGCAAAACCTTTCTGGCTGGTGGTGATGAATGGCTATCATCTTTGTGTATGCATGGTTGTATTTATAAATCTCATGGTGATACAGCAGAATCTAAACAACATAAGCTAATGGGTCATTGATAAAACAAACAGCATGGAAGCATCCTGCATATCCTTTACGCTGACTGTCTTAACTGCTGCTCAAGCTATTTTTAAAATACTGAATGTGGTTCTTTGGATTTTATCCTACGTAAATAAATAATACATAAATACCATGAACAACAAATAGAGAGGAAAAAGAAGAAGAAAAAGTAAGGAAAAGTAAAAGATTGAGAAACATTTATCACAAAATTTGAATAACAAATTGGATAATAAATTTCTTTCTTTCTTTCTTTCTTTCTTTCTTTCTTTCTTTCTTTCACTTTTAAGTTATAAAATTCAGCCGATGTTGGTTTCTTTATTTTGACAAATGCAACGGTGAAAACGTAAGATAGTAAGAATGGGGGTAGGGTTGAGTAAGCCAACACAGCTATCTAGCACTTGGGAGGCAGAGACAGAAAGATCGGGAGTTCAAGGCCAGTGGTGTGAAAGCCTGTCTTAAACAAAAACAAACAAACAAAAACCACATTGAGTTGCTATAGATAATAAATTTCTAAATAGATAAAAGTCTACTGTTTTCCTGTGGCTGTAAAAAAAAATGAGGAAAAGAGATTAAGAAAATGATTACTAAGATTGACTACATTTTAGTGTGTTTATGAGGCTAAATATGTCCAACAGAAAGAAAGCTCTATTTTCTTGTGCTGGATAGTTTAAGGTCAACTTGACAGAGCTAAAGTCATCTCAGAGGAAGGAACCTCAGTTGAGAAAATGCCTCCATAAGATAGGGCTATAGGAAAGGGTAAGGCATGTTCTTAATTAGTGCTTTTTGGGGGCTGGGGTAGCTCAGCCCTGGTCCTGAGTTCTCTAAGAAAGCTGACTGTCTTGAGAGTCTTGAGAAACCAACACCCTCCATGGCCTCTGCATCAACTCCTGCCTCCAGGATCCCTCCCTGTTTGTGTGCCTGTTCTGACTCCCTTCACTGATGGACAGTGATATGGAAGTGTACGCCAAATAAACTCTTTTCTTCCAAGCTACTTAAGTCATGGCATTTCATCACAGTAATAGAAACTCAAATTAAGACAGTAATTTAAATATCATCGGAAATGATATGAAAATTCCAAAATAGACCCAAAACTCAGTTAGTTTGTGTGAAATGTTTAGAAGATTTGAATCAGCATAGAACACTGACTTGTGCACATAAACTTACACAGACACCAAATCTTCATTCACAGTTAAGACTTAGAGCAAACAGATAACCTGGCCACACCTTAAACGAAGCAACTACAGCACATTCATTGAGGAGTTCGGACTGATAAAGGTTTCTGTCCTTCCTCTTTTTCTCTCTAAACTATGCATGCATACTGCTTGTTTCATATAGCATACATATATTTAAATGGATTGCTTTAAAATGAAAATTTGAATGAAACTAAAATCTGTTGACTGTTTTATAAGTCAAATGGACTGAAAGTGGAATGCTCATTGATGAATTGAATTCTGAGAGTCATATTCAAATGGTATAAATGGGAACACACACACACACACACACACACACACACACACACACACACAGGTATCTGGGTCATGCTTGTGCATATGGAGAGCAAAAGTCAATGTCATATGTTTTCCTCAATACAACTCCTCGCTATTTTTTGAGACAGGATGTATCAGTTGAGTGTGCTATATTGATGGGCCCACAAGCTCTACAGATTTTGTTTTTTATCTCTGCCTCTCCAAGGTTGTGATTATAGAAGCATGTCACTGTGCTTGGCTTTTAATATGAGTACTGAGGATCTGAACTCAGGGCTTCATGCTTGCACAGCATGTACTTTACACACAGGACAATCTTCAAGGCCATATATAGCATTTTTGAAAACTACTATGGCAAAGGTTTGTGTATTGATGAAAATGATATTTCATAGTTCAAGCTATGTTACATCTTGTCTTCCTAAATTTCCCTTCCATCCTTCCAGTGTGTACGTACTCAGTGATATATTGTTTTTACACAGAAAGCTAATATGTTTTTATTTCTCAAAGGATTTACGTTTTGAAACATTGCAAACAAAATAACCTATATCTCATCTTGCCCATGGCATAAGCCTAGGAATCATCTTTCTTTCTTTTAGGATTCTTCTTTCTCATTACTTTTGTCAATCTCCACATTTCTTTTCAGTGCTCTGGAGATCTGCCAGTTGTGTCTGCCTGTATGCATGTATCTGCCTGGGCTGTAACCTGGCCCAGATCTCTTCTAAGGGGTGATGTGAATCTCTTTACTGGAATCTTTGTGTGTTCTGTCCTCATTAGTAGAATTGCATAATGGTTCCTTCACAGTTGGTTAGAGGGCATCTGGAGTTATCAAAACTCTGCCAGACATTATAAGAATAGCATATCCCATTAGAGACTAGGCTGTTTTAGTTAAGTTATAGCTGTAGGACCTCCTCCATGATCTGTGATTTCACTAACTCTAGGTAGCTGGCCAAGCTTCCAGTGCCAAGCATGCCTTGTCTCTTGTTAATCAGGTCCTAAGTCCAATTAGAGAGTTGTTGGCTATGCCCAGGGTATTTGTGCCACTACTGAACCCTTAGGGATATTATTCCATGCTGGTCTTTGTGGTTACTAGTCATCAGAGCTGGGTAGGAGTGTTGGTTGATTTTCTCTTTGGAGGAATGAAACATGTGAAATGCTTTGCCCTTCTCTTCTCAGCGTGGACCTCTGTGCCTTAAACAACACTCTGTTTATCCAGTCACATATTTACAGAGCAGCTGGCATGTCTCTCTATGCTGAACTGATTATACTTGTAATAATTTTTTGATATTTTTATTTTCTTCTTCCCTTATTCTGTGGTCTCAAAGTACAACATACGGCAGTATTTAGTCAATACTTATTGAATGAATCTATTACCTTTAAGACCTGAAGGCATTTCAATATTTTTGGCATTCAAAAAATACTCTATCAAACATTAACATGGTCCAACACATGTCATTTTACTGTCAACACAAATCAATATGAGATAATATACTGGTACTTACAGAAACCTAACATTAAGGTTTTCTAATTTTCAATAAGAATTAAAAGTAGCTACCACAAGTATTTAAAAGGAAATTGAACACTTAAAACAATGTGAAAGCACTTAAGGAGCTGGAGACTTTTAATTAAGTCATATGTAATTTCATATATATATATGAAATCATTAGTGAATTTTATTTGTAACCACAATGTTTCAGTGTAATTTTCTTTTAGGTTGTTGTTGTGGTTTGTTTTGTTTTTCTTTAATAAAGCCATAAGCATTTCTTTCTATAACTCAAGTCTGATTTTATCTTTCATCTGAAATGCATTTGAATCTTTTGGTTATCCATAAAGTGAATTCTTTTTTGTCAGTTTCTTTCCAGACCAGATAATTTCCTCCGTGTGTTCTATGCATTCTGGAAAATTAATCGACCCTTGCCATTGTACACATGATTGATTCTATAGAGGTGTCAGCTAGAATGTCTCACCATCTGGAACTTCTTCCTCATAGCTCTACATAGCCCAGCTTGTTACTATTTAAGTCTCTGGTGAGATGCCGTGGGGTCCCTCCAACACTTTCTAATTATTTTCTAGCTTAAGCCAGTCCCAAAGGAACCAGCTACGTGATCAAAATTTGATTGTACATGGAAGGTTTGGTTAACGTACTGTAGAGTAAATACATGCAAGAGACTAGAAGAAGCAAGACTGAGTCAAATAAGAGGTAAAGCTGAGAAGCCAACACATGTAAACCAGGGTCAGTTGTAGGTACCGCAAGTGAAGGGAAGGAAGGAATGGTGCCATCATAGTTTGATAGTAACCATTAGTTATAGAATTCTCCCAGGAAGTGCAGAAAGCAGCTAAACAGAAGCTGTAAAGAAGTTCAGCCCCATCCATGTGTGCTACCTGTAAGCTACAGACCCATGCAAGAAGCCTGAGCTGACACAGGATGATACCTTACCCTCAGAACAGGATCAAGAATAGAGCGTCTGCCCCTACATATCAATTCCATGAAGTAAAGTGATACCTCAATGTTCCTATCAGTCAGTACTGTCTTGAATATTGTAAAGAAGGAGTTGTTTAAAAAAAAAAAACCCTAACTCTAGATTTTCAAGTCTGAGCAGAAAAACAAAAAACAAAATGGAAAAAGCAAACTTGTATCTCCTTTCTGCACTAATTCCACAGTAATGGCTCCCAAAGAGAATGATTTGGAAAAACTTCTAGAGAATGTATAAGAATAAGTATAACTATGTTGAAACAGCTCATGATACAGCTTTGCTCCCAGCACACAAAAATAAACCAAATGATGAGGTCACTCCAATATATAAAAAAAAATCAATAAAGAGATTAAACTTATTAAAAAAAAAACTAAACCTAATTGAAGCTGGAAATGAAACACTCAGTAAGCTAAATAAAAAGCTCAGTGGAGAGAGTCACCAATAAGCAAAACAGATACTAAGGAAGAAAGACCATATGTAAAGCAGGCCACTAGGATAGAGAACATGGCACACGAATTAGTTCAGTAAAAGTCAATGACAAGAAGAGAGTAAGGGGAAAATGGGAGGGATGGAAGAATGGGAGGATACCAGGAATGAGATAACAATTTAGATGTAATATGAATAAATTAATAAAATATATTTTTAAAAAGTCAATGACAAATTAAATGTGTGTTTGTGTGTGTGTATGTGTGTTTATAGAACACAAGAAATAAGCAAAACTAATTATGATCATGGAAGAAGGAAAAGAATACATTGCCAAAGGCATAAAGAATATTTTCAATAACATCTGTCTTATAAGTCAGCTGTGCTACACCTGGGTTTTTTACCCACGGGCTTATAGCCCCCACAGAAACACTCACACATTCATGCTCATGGCTGCTCTATTCACAATAGGTAGGAGATAGAATCAAGTTAGATACCCATCAACAGATGAATGGGTGAGGAAAATGTGGTATGTACTTCAATGAAAGAAAAATGAAACTAGCAGTTCAGTAGGTGAAATTGAAAAAAAAATGTACTGATTGAAGTAACTCAGGCCCAGAAAGACAATATTACATGTTTTTCCTCATACAAATATATTCCATGTTTCTTTAACTTGAAGCACATTTGAAAGTCAGAAACAGGTCTTTAGTAGAGAAGGTACTTTAAGGGAGGAACAATAGTAGATTAGATAAAATATAGCGGTAGATAATATTAGGGGTGCAAAGACTTAGACAAGAAAGGGTATGGGGTTTACGAGAAGTCAGGGAATAGCAGAGAGGGCTTGCTCTAAGGAATGACATATGAAAAGCTAATGTCAGAGAAATAGTTGTATGCATGTGGTTTGAGAGAAGAGTGGCAAAGGGAACTCTGGAGGACACAGGATTAAGTTTGGATGAGGACGTGAGCATAAAGGAGGAGAGAATAGTGTGTGAGGGATTTAACTAAAACTAAGAGTGCAAGATATATGGAAAGACACTAATTAGTAAGATAATTTCTAAATAGAACGTACAATTTTGAACAGAGTTATTACTCATGAGTGGACAATGTTCCCGTACGGCATTGGTTATTAGGTGAATATCACAATGCGAGAGACAGGGTACCTCCCTATTAGTTATATTGGTCAGGGAGGTCATAGAAGTCACCTAAACCATAATTACATGGTAAAAATCATATTGCTGAAAATAGCACACATTTTGCTTCATGACACTGAGAAATCAATTTCAAATGCAAAACTTCCTCCCAGCTGGCTATCTTTCATAGCATAGAAGGTTCCATGTGGGCTGCTATGAGAGAAAATTAATAGTTTTACCCAGTTCTGGGCCCTGCCTGCTACAGTACTAAACGGCCAGCTAAGACCTCCCAGCTGGTCCAAAACTGTCACGGTTGCTATGGCTTACCTAGTCACTTTCTCAGTATACTTGAGACCTGTTCCATAAGAGAATATTTCATGGCTTCTACTGCAATTATGTCCAGAAACCTACAGCTACTGAGGTCACAGATCCTAAGATAGAACCTGTTCTTGTTATTTTGCTAACTTTTCATGTGGTCAAATTACCTTGTAAATACTTATATGGATGCACGTAACATGGGCTGCGCTAAAACTTGATCAGAGAAGCTCTCAAACTTGGTCAGAGATTTGTTCTTTGTCGAGGGTGTTCCTACTTGTAGGTTTCCTATGCTCCAGCGAGTGATCCTACACTCAGGCACAGATGGGCAGTATTAATTGTATCTAATGCGTTATCAAAACAACTACAACCAAGTAAGACAGAAAATAGAGAAGAAGACATGTTGACAGTGATACAGTGGGAGTTACAGGAGGGAAATGAGAGTTGTACATGATCATATTTAATTATATATGCATGAAAATATCAAAAATGAAGAAAATATAATACAAACAAAATGATAGTGGGCAAATAGACATTTAAAACTTAAAAAAATCAATATTTGTCAACAGCAGGCACAGATTATTGTTTAGGGAGTGAGGATTCTATAGATAAGTATAGGCTATCCTCTTTACATGGGCAAGACACAGCTGTGCTATCTGTCTGATACATTCTGCGCTATCTCCAATAATTTATAAATGTTATAAAGAAGTCCTTTTAGCTGTAGTTCTCAAGTCTGTTGTCTGCCTGTGGATATCTCTTTTTACTATTTATATCTGGTCAACATCTACTGATGTTACATATTTAAGTAAACATATTTGAAAGTTCATTATCCATTATGAAACACCAACAGATTCAGTTATATTGCATGGTTACTTCTTCCTAAATAGACACACATTGCAATGAAACATAGATTCTCGTGATAATGACTGCAAAAAAAAAAAGTCATGGGAATTTAGATGTGGTCTTTATAACAGAAATTGCTATTCCCATCATTTTAAGGTGTAGGTTTTTTTTTTTCCTTAACAAAATGACTTTGGCTAGTGTAGTCAAGCATTACTGCAATGTGCAAGGAAAACTGTAAATGATATAAATAAAAACTTTATCTAAGACAACTGGTATTTAAAAGTAATGATCTGTATAGTCCTAAGAAAATCATTTACTTCTTCTAAGGCTTAGTTTTTTACCCCTTAAAATAGAGGGAACTGGGTTAGATTAACATTATCAAATAAGTTAGAATAATATGATCAAATAGGTTAATTAAATGCTATTTACCTCACTGCCCCAAAATTATGCTATTAGTATAAAAATCGAATTTTAAGTTTAAAAGGTACGATCTTCTGTCTCATAAGATTTTAAAAATTATCTTTCCAAATATTAACCTTGATCTACCTAATTATTGAAATATTTATATAAAATAATATTTATAATATAAATTATACATTTGGAAATGAAAATGAAAACAGTAAGCCTAAAAAAGTTTTAAGCTGCTTTAAGAAAGATGAAGTGATAACATTAATTTTATGTGCAAGTGATATCTACAAGTACTTGAAAAGCACAAGGAGAGTAGAAGAAGACATTTCCAACGTTATCAGATCACTCAAAAAGAAATTAAATACAAATAACTTCCTTATTTGGATATATATTTGATTTATGATAGTGTGTGTGCACACATGCAGCAACACGAACACACCCATACTACACACTTATGTAGGAAACATATCTATTTATATAAGCAATACATATATGTATATAAAATACATATATGCCTATGTGCAACTCATGCACATATCACATATATTTACATTTAACATATACAAAGATGCACATATGTGCATACAACATACAAACACATAGATTTCCATATAGTCATATATACACCTTACATGTATGCATACATACAGCACATACACTTACATACAAATACATATATCGGACATTACTAATATATTTCAGGACAAAGTAGTGGAAAAATGGAAGAATCTAAATATTTCATGGGGATTACAAAAAGAGGAGAATATAGACACTATATTGTAGATAGAAGCTTAATATTTCAAATTACAATTCTTTAAAAGATCATATAAAATTGTGTACACAACAAAGATATGGGGTGCTGATACTATTAATTTATAGTTTGAGGGGGAAAGGGATTTCTTCCTTTACTTCCTGTTTGTTGAACATCTGTTTTATTGTAGTATTATATTACCGTTTCCCATAATTCATTTCAGAGCTACAACAACAGTCCATTTCCCTGGAAACTGTTGTCAGCTGCATTATATTCCAAAGTCTTTGTTCCTTCCTAGTATTAGGAATATAATTAATTCAAGGCCTGAAGCTCATTTTTGTACTTATCTATACTCTGTATGGTTCGTATAAAATGAGCCAATAGTGTACAACTATGTAAAAATGTATATACATGCCCTTACCATAGATGCAATTTGTTTACATGAATGTAAACCCAAGTGTTATCACTGTAATATTAACATTACAATAAAAATTCAGACCTCCTTTGTGATGAGCGCTGCTTTGCCTTTTGTTTTCCCTTTTGGCTACACATCTGGATAGGCTGCTAGGAACATCAATACTGCACCTGCATATTTCTTGCTAATGGAAGGAAGTGTCCGGCTCCCATGAGTGCAAATATACTCAGCCTCTAATCAGGTTTGCCTACTACTCCCTGGTGGACCTGACAACAGCCACTCTGCTCTTGCTATAAGGCCTCAGTATTTTCTTACAGTGTTTCTGTGTGTACAGTCTCATCAATTCTAACATTTTAATAGAATGACCAAAAACATATCAATTGGGAGATAAAGAATATACAACTCCACCCTTTAAAGATCAATTTAAACAAGTGGTTTTCAACCTGTTGGTCAAGACCCATTGGGGGTTAAATACCAGATATCCTGCATATCAGATATTTATATGATGATTCATAACAGTAGCCAAAATACAGTTATGAAACAGCAGCGAAAAACCCTTGTGGTTGGGGTCTACCACAATATGATAAACTGTATATAAGGGTGAAGGCATTAGTAAGGTTGAATACCATTTATTAAACTGTGAGAAAAAGTATAATGTGCCATCATGTGATTATTACCATTCACGCTAAGCTGCCCAGACGTAGGGTTGCTACATCCCTTTTGAAAATGAGGTGGCCATCTGCAGGGTGTTACACAAACTGCCTTCAAGACAATGCTTCATAATTACTGTATTAAATAATTGCTTCAATTATAAAAGTACAACATCAAATCATTTTTGTATCAAACTGGTACATGCGAAACACCCACATGCTATCGCATCTTTTTCTTCCTACGTGCTCCCTAAGCAATTCCCTAGGCCACTGTTCTCTTTGGGAGGAAGCTTCAGAAGACAAGATTAAGTCGGGTTCCTGTGTCCTCTCCAAGTCACGCACTACTAAATTGGCAGATCAGACTCATGTTCAACAGCCTCCCCTGGACTCACACCTGCCAGCTCTCTGCAGAGACAGTCCTGGGAGATTTTGGCAACACCTTAATTCCTATTTGCTTTATTCATTCTCAGTTGAAAAACTGTTCCTCTGCCAGTATGTTGGACACATCTAATTCTTAGGCACTTCGGCTGATAGCCTAAATTTTCAGCAAAGTGGTTCTTTGCAAAGAGGAAATGGTACCGACAGAGACACCATGCTATTATCCCTTGGAGAGTCTGTTCCCTTCCCTTCCTGTTCTCTGTGCATCTGTTTTACACCCAACGTTCAAAAAATTTTTAGTAATTTCTCTGTCTTGTCTAAATGTGTGCATATTTTAAGTGACGAGCCATTTTTCTTCTTGTTGCAGGAAAGAAAGGCAAACATATGGGGAAAGAAAAAGGATGGGTAAGGTAAACAACGTAAAACTCCTCAGGGCTGTCTCCTTGCGAAAAAGGGTGCGGAGAAATTTGTTTGTTTTATTAATCATTTCATTTTAAATCAAAGAACCTGTGCAAGAAAAATGAAGGGTGTCAGCAAGGACGACATGACAAAGAGGCTAATCAACTGCAGAGCGCTTATGCCACTGAGAAAAGACAAATGGCATAAACTGCCTTCTGGGAATGGAGCAGGTAGCTAAGCCCAGGCAGGTCACCCTAGCAGGCCACACACTGACAGTGAAGAAGCAGAATGATACAATTGGTACCCAAAATAGTTCACAGTGCAGCAACATGTTAACTGTTTATGAATCATGTCTTTAATAAAAGATGAATGTCCTCACTTGCAGTGGTTTATCTTGCATTACTCAGATGAGAAGGCATGAAGCCTATTGTGAGTGCTTTCAGCTGGTGGTGTGGTCGATAAATCAGAAGACGAACAACATTTGGTGCCTTGTAACATGCACCATAAAACCTTTGTTTCTTTGCCCTAAAGGGACAACTATGGCAGCTTAAATTTCACACCCTCCAGTTCTCTCCTTGCATAATTTACATTATAAACAAGATCTCCCCTTTCTATATATCTGTCTTTTATAAATATTGCATATCTCTGCTCTCGGCTGTGAGTTTGCGGCACTATCAGGAAGAAAGAAAACAGACTTGTAAGCTATCTAGTCACACACCCACATGCCTCACCCCCACCCCCTCCCGGCTTTGTGTGACAACGCAGAGCAGTGTAGTTCCCCACCCACTACCACCACCACCTGTGGACAGGTACCTTCTTGATAGTCTCCAGCATGGACCGTCCTCCCTGCCATGGCTTCGAGTTTTTTCTGATACACGACAAGCTCGCCATGCTGTGCCACTTGCGGTCCTCCAGCTTCTTATGAAAGGCATTCGCAAGCAGAAGCACCGTGTCATAGATGTAAAGGTTAGAGATCTGGAAAGACATTAGACAGCGGGCATCAGATCCTCCACTCTAGCCATCCATGAGGAGAGAGGACAGTTCAGCAGCTCTCTCATGCCATCCACGCATGCTTCACCCGAGGTGCTTACTAAGCGGGAAGTTTCTTTTTTCATTCCTCAGTCATGCTTGCCAATTAAAACGAGGCCTATCTGATTGTATACCTCAATTGCTTCTGCAGCTTATTTGGGTATGAAAGAGAAGATTAAAAAGGAGTAGCTTTGACAGAGGCAAGGCTCTACTGTCAGTGTCAGTCCTTACAAAATCACCCGGCCTTTATTTGTCTCTGAAGTGGCAGACATCTTAAGAGACTCAGATTGGAAGAGACAGTGAGTTATAAGGTTTCTCAGTATGTCAAGCGTCTACACTGTGGTTATTTGTCTGGAATCAACTGTAGACACTGCATCAAATCTGATCATCTGAATGGCATTGGACACAAAGTGGGAAGCAGCCACTTTTATGTGCTTGTGCAGAAGTCTGTAATAAGGAAGGACAGTTGCCAGAAGTATTTAAAGACTTCGGAATGCGTAGATTCATATAAAGAGCTGTGGTGATACACAGACACCATGATCCATTGACAGGACGAAAGCCACAACCAGCCTGTAGCCCGTGTGTGTGTGTGTGTGTGTGTGTGTGTGCGTGTGCGTGTGCGTGTGCGTGTGCGTGTGCGTGTGCGTGCTTATGGTAACTTTCCTGTCTACAGGAACCACACTTTCTACTCTGATTACCAGCTGAACTACAACTGAGCTTTCGCCAAGAGCTATTACAATGCTCAAAGAACTCTTGCCAGGACTACTAACCGCACTGTCAATTAATTACGAATGTGGCTTGGTTTCTAAGAAGAGATTAGAACCTACCCAGGAAGAGTAACCATGAGAAGAGGTGATAGGTGAACGAAAGCTGCCTTGCCTCTCAGAAGGACAAGTGGATATAAAATAAAACTGAGCAGGAGAGGTAACAATCGAAACTCATTTCACCTTGAAACACTCTGGCTTTCTTAGGTTTTGAAGTGTCACATTTTCAGTTTTCCCTGAAAACCTGAAGAGGCTACGCAGATTATCAGCGATTGTAATTAATCAAGAAGGAAATTCACAGCGTTGTCCCTCCACATTACAGACTGCTGCAGAGATCTAACCACTGGGATAACTAGAGTTTGGTGCTGTGCACAGCCATTAGATGGAATCTCCCAACAATACACTGTGGGTTCCTTTCACATCGTCCTGGAGAATCTTTAATCATCTGTGTTTGTTAGGCATCAGTTTTTGTGCAAATTTATAGAAGAGGCCCACTGGTAGATGTGGGTTCTTCTTTGAAGACGTACTGAAGATGCTTGTGTACTCTGTGAAACTGGAGTGATTTTTATACGGAAATACTAGAGCGGGCTGTTGTTACAGTACTCCCGTCACCCTACACAGGTAACTGTTGGAGGAACTAAGGTTAGACTGGGTGAAATCTACTATGAGTGAAGTGTGAGAGCTGAAGCAAAAAGTTGCCCATGAACCCAAATTAATGTCAGAACGAGAGTGCAAGTATTCAATACAAAAATATAAAAGACATATGAAAGATGGGTGGGTCATACCCAAAAACCCACAGAAATCTATTGACAGAATTTTCAAAATGACATGCAATCATGTGCCCCTTCCCAGGCTGCCCGTGGACCACTCTTCACACCTGCTGCTCAGCCTGTCCTAGACTACTCCTCACACCTGCTGCCCAGGCTGTCCTGAACCACTCCTCACAGCTGCTTCCCATCTGGCCTCAAACCCATTTCCCAGCTTCTCGCGGACCACTCTTCAGACCTGCTTCCCAGGATGTCAGGACTACTCGCATTTGCTTCCTCCACCCCCATCTATATGTTGCTGTGCCCTTTGCTCTGTGTGAGGTGGCCCAACAGAATATTTCCATGTGACTTTTCTTTCTCTAAATAGTTGACCTCCTTACATTCTGTGCAAAGGTTCCACTGTAGGAGAACTCTTCCTTGATAATCCTTCTTTCTGCCTGATGACCCGGGCAGTCCTTTAAAAACTGATTTATTCCATGACAGCTTCATAGAGGAACGGAATACGTACCTGGTCTCACTAATCCTTCCACTCTCGTTTATCCTCGTCCCGTTCTGACCGCCCGGCTTCTTATTGTTCCTAATTGCCTATCCCATTTTCATGCGTTTTATTTCTTCTTTGACTCACTGTGATTTAACAGGGCCACTCTTGTAGGAACCAGGCCCGACTGGGCTGCCTGCCTGTCTTGCTGTTTCATGTCCTGTTTCTAGCAGCTTCCATGTCTGTGTTTATCTTGGTTAGCTAGCCACGTTTACTGCTCGGAGAACGCGCCCCTCCCTTCCTCGAGACTTTTCCTCCTGTGTGCAATCACCTCTTGAGGGATTTCACCTGGGAGGAGCATTCCTGTTTGGCTGCCTATAAGAAGGCTCTTTGGAACTCTGGGAGAAGGAGAATAATAAACCGCTGCCGTGGCTGCTGCTGCGGCTGCTGCTCTCTTAGCACAAAGGACCCACTGTGTTATTGTGTGAGTGTGCGCGCGTGTGTGTGTGCATCAGTTAAATCCGCAGTCCCTTGCCCTCGACTCGGTACCGCGGTGGCACGGGCGCCACACACTCTCCTGTACACGGTATGAAGCTATCTATTAAGGCAGAAGTAGCTGTGTCGTTCCCTGAAGACATTGGCTTCCCCTCCATGAAAGCTCTTGCCAGTCACCTTTTCTGTGGCTCTGGGAACACTCGGTTCATCCCTTTACTGAAAAGTGCTTTAGTGCTACGGTTTTAGGAAAGTTGTGAATGGAGATACACGCTGTATGTCCTTTTCCCTCTGTACTTTTGTTTTCTTATTTTTTAAATCTCCTTCTGACTTACCAAGCACCCTAAGAACATAGTTGGTTTCCAATAAACAATTGTCAAGATAAGTCAAAGAGTGGGACAAATGGAAAAGAAGACCGTCAAGTTGAAAGTCAGGCGAATATGACAGAAGTTAAGACAATAAATTTGGACATTGTTTCCCATGCCTGACACTTCAGTCAGACAATCTTTTTTTTTTTTTTCATACCTAAGACTTGCTTTCTGAGCACCTGTGCTCACCATAAAGGCAAATGCTTTGAACCTGACACGGGATAGGTGTTTTCAATGCTGTCTTCTTTTGTCCACACTGTCCATTTGTCCACATTTCAAACAGCTGGGTCAGAAAGCTGTGCTGACCTTTTCTGAGCTGTTCATTCTCCTTGTCTGTTGCTTTTTCCTCAGGCAGGTGCTCACTCTTCCTTGAGGTTCACGGTCTCCCATCTCCTTTCCGAACACCATCTCCTGACAGTATGGTCACTGTTTTTATGAGGTCCTTGGCTCCTCCCACACTCTGATACCAATCCATATCGTCTCTCAGCATTTAAAAAGGTGATTTCAAGTTTTATATACACGCTCATCCCTCACACACAAACGACTATCTCAAATTTTAGCATAATGCCATCTCTAACAATCCTGCCTTCCAGCATCCAGTCTCCCGTAAGTGACTGGCCAATTCTCTATAGCTTTCCTGCCACCACACTTACTCCCCGACACCAACAAACCTCCAGGAACCATCTGCCACTTGCCCTGAAACACCCTCTGTCCTTCTGGTGATCACTGCCAGGTACATATTCTAGGCTGCTTGCCATGTCACATCTCTTCCTTTGCCTGCCCCTTGTTTCTCCTTCCCATAAAGAGCTCAGTAAGTAGAACCGACCCATTAATGCAGATGTGCGGCACCTGGGAGATAGGGGTGGGAGGCAGTCTCTCTCTCTTGATCTTGGCAAAGCGCTTCTGACACAGGCTCCGAGACTGTATTAAAGTGGTTCACAGCAGATCTGACTTGCACTGTGATCATATTGAATTCGCCTTCAAAGTAACGATTTTGAGCAGCTGTCAGACCAGGGCTCTTCCACCTACATTTTGTGTAATTGGCTGTGGAACTACTTGAAATCTGGGGAATTTCAACGTTAGGGATTATTACAAGTCAATACTAACAGTTTTGACCTTGATTATATAATATGACGTAATCTTTCCTCTCATAGGTTTACGTCTTTTACAATTTTGATCAAGTGGCGATTGACACTTGAAGAACGAAGTTGAAGCACAGGAGGTTGTGAATGGGCATACTGAGGATATTTACCTAGTCAAGCTGGAAGGTTCTAGCGCCACCCCTCTCAGACTGACAGTAAAAGAATAGCTGGTTGCAGGCTGTAGACATCAGCATGTGTTCAGCGCTACAGAAGGTGTCTAAAATACATACTCGGTGTATTAAATCTTAAAGATTTGATTGATGTATGTACGTAACTCAGTTTCAACCAGTGACTTAGGGAAAAATAAATAGGGTTGCTTGACAGGTTAGTTGAAATATTTTAGCTTTATAACATCTTTGATAGTATAACTTTTTAAAAGTAACTATATGATATTTTTAGTATTTGAACATTTTTCTACTGACGTAATTTATTGTCGTTTTATCTTCAGGATTGATGTCTGAGTTGTATTCGCCTTGCTGGACTTTTCAAAGTCTTCCCTAAGGATTTATGAAGAATTTTGCCGAATATTATATAAGCTCATCATGAAATGCATAACAGCAGTAATCTTCCTATATGATAAACAGATACAAAGCTATTTGAGAAGGTTTTAGTTTGACTTTGCTTATTCTAAAAAGAGCCCTGTTTTTGTTTTGTTTTTTTTCCTGAGAGGGTTGCTCTGTGTAGCTTTGGCTTTCCTGGGCTTGCTTCATAGACCAGGTTGACCTTGAACTCACAGAGATCTCCCTGCCTCTGCCTCCTCAAATTCTGAAATTATGGCATGTGCTCCACCATCCCTGGCTTAAGCTGTTTTCTTATGTGAAATATTTTAAAACTTACTAACATATTCAACAGCTTAGGTAAATATGCTTAGTATTGGTCACCATTAAAATTTAATATACTAATCTTTAAAGAACTGTTCTCCCTTGTTTTGAAGATTGTAATAGCAAATCAATCTCCGGGACTCAGGTATTCTTCCTATGACTTCACTTTTCTTTACAAATTACATTATGGTGGTATCGTGACCATATGTGCTGGTTTACTGATTGTTTCAGACAAGTATTTAGCAAACAATGCTTAAGCATCAAGGTATACCCTCAAAATCTCCAAATACAGGCTGTGTGTGGGTGCAAACCTTTAACCTCCGCAATTGGGAGGCAGAGTCAGGATTTCTTGTCTACAATGTGAGTCCAGGACAGCCAGCATTGCACACAGAGCGGATGTTTCATAAGCAAAATAAAAAAAAGTCCCTCCCTGCAGCCCCTATGTTTTCTAATGCACTGAGTAACATTTTACAGTGACTTTTGCTCATACAAGGCCAGCTCCCTCCCTCCAAATTGCATTCATGTCTCTAACACCATCAACAACCTAACACTTGAAGACGGTCCCTCAGCACCAGGCTAACAAAGGCTCAGCATGCAGGGAGGGTAGCAACCCTCAAACTCCACTGCTCACCTTGTCATCCTTACTTATTCTGCAACTTCAACTAATCTCCACTTACTGGGTGTTAGATTACTAATTTAAGGTCTATGGAATGTGTCTTCAGTACTTTACCTGTCTACCCTTTCTAAATATATTTAAAAGGCAATGGCTAGGAGACCAGCACGCAGGCGCCTGTGGTTCCTCGTCATCTCTCAGGACATAGATCTGTACGACGTTAGAATTCAATTTCTGGCTTTAGTGTGCACCTGGGCCCTATTTGCATACTTGTATTCTTAGACGTTGCTTTTAACCGGATACTTCCAGAATGCTGAGATAAAAGTGACCTGACTTACCTGCTTTGCTTTACGGACCTGAGCCGAGTGGGCTTCTTTTCCTAAGGAGCTCTCTACTCCTGACCGACCAGCCAGTGTACTAAGTGAGGCTTTAATGCGAAGGACCATTTGATGCAGTTGCTTTTTCTAACTGTGGTGAACTAAAGCTGTAAACCTAGGAAGGGCTGAGTACCAAGCACTCTGCTCTTAGTGGAATACTTTAAACTCAAGAGCTCTGAATTCACATCTTAATTATGTTAATCTTCCCATATTAAAAGTTTCTGCCAGTTTTCCTTTTAACATAGTAAATATTTAGTATAATTCTATCACACATAAGAGGTAAGTTAATATGTAACAAACAATTTAAAAAAAAAACTTAATTGCTTTGTTGGTTTTCTTCCTCTCGATTGTTGGTTTGAGAAGAAAATGAAGTAGTTGACCCATGCCCTAAGTGTGGGGACACACAGAGAGAAAGTTCTTGTTCTGTGGTCATCCAAATTAAGGAGGGCACTGTGAGGCAAATGCACTCTGATGTTTTCTGCTCTCCACACATTACAGTCAATGAGGTTTCTTAAGGGCTGTTTATATTTCCTGCTACTTCTTTGCACGAGAACAGATTTAATATTTCAAACTTTCCTAAATTAAAGTGACTTTTGTTTTCCTTCATTTAGACTCCTGTAATCTTCACATGCTGTGGTCATAATCAGTTATGATGCAAAGAATCTGTCACAAACAATAAATTAAAAGCAGCACTAACGTTTAGACAGGTGTGTTAAGGCTTCAGACTAGTTTACCTGGAAGAGGCTAAAGCTAAACTCTGAAAATCCAGCAAGGAACTGTAATTTGAATAGCAATACTCGTGAAACCACTGCTTTTATACCAATAAATGTGAGGAAATGCTAGGGTAAATGGCATCTTCTAAATAACCCATAAATAATGGGAGCAGTGGAATTAGCAATGAAGGACATGGCTTTACCAAATTATGCTATGAGATGTTATGGGAGGCTAATTAATTTTCCCAGGGTTGTATTCTCACATTGTTCAAACACTTCTATTTAGTAAAATATTTTCTATACTAACATTTTTAAAGGCACGCATTCCTGGAACATATTATATTTTGATGGTTTGCAAAATTGATAGTGACTAACCTTTGCTGATGTCTAAAGTCACCCTTTAAAATTCCTCAGATGCTCGCACGGGTCTATGGAAGTACTCCTAGGGAACCACTGCATCACACAGGTTTGTTTTTCAGTAAAGCCCTCTGCTGACCACGTGTATAAGTGAGTGTGCCAGATTGATTCTTCTCTCCTCCTGTCTTTTGTCTGGCTAGAGAAGGTCCCGAGGCCGCCTGCTGTTGGTCCCTGCTTTCTCTAACACCTGCTTCCAATTGACAGATTGAGATCGCCGGAACAAGAGGAAAAGAGCTGATAGGATTTTTCTTAAGAAAGAAAAGAAACAGGCTCTGGGAGTTGACTAAAGAACAGCCTTCTGAGGAAGCTTCATGAACTCGGTGCTCTCTAGTCTCCTACTCAGAAATTTGTGTTTAATTTGAAATTCTTTCTGTATTTCGTGTGGCGAAGGTGCCACTGTCTCTTCTGTGAGTTAGGTACGGGCACACAGTACCACAGCACTTTTTGAATTTTAAATAAGCTTTCTTTTTCTCCTTCTTTTCTTAAGAGTTAAATTTCTTCAATCTAGAAATCCTTTTAAAAGAGAATAAATATCTATGGTTTTTATGCCACAAAATTCAAGCAATTCTGTTCACTTTATACTTTGAAGTGCAGCCTTGGGTGTGTCAATCACAGTCCCCACTCCAGGAAATGCTCTGTATCTGCTTGCTTGGAAGGAAGTAAGATTTACTTGTGTTTTTATTAAGAAAGTGGGTATTTTTTTTTCTACAATAGGATGAAAGAGATCAAAGACAAAGGCGCTTTGTGCTCCCTGCCAAAGGCACTTAGATGTCAGAGGAAATGTGCCCAAGACAGTAACATATGTCATTCCAATCTAGTGTCACTCAGAGGTGTCATCCCAGGCACCCAAAGATACACACAGGAAGATACACCCCACCCTCTAAAACACACCTCCATATTCTGTGCGAAGGGATCCTTGGGATCACACAGTGTTGAAGAGATTCGATGGTTGCCACGGAAACAGCGCTGACTTATATTCTGGGGGACTGGAAATGTCTGCCGAATAATTGTTAACCTTCCAATGGACCTTCTGACAAGTTCCTGGACATCCACATCATTTATTTCCTAGAAGATAAGGAAAGGAAGAATTAGTTCTTAAATATAGTGGCAGAAACACAAAGGAATTGCTGACCAGTGATCTGGAGGTGCAAACGAATCTGTTGCCCTAACCCAACTGCTTCGTGTTTAGCCAGCATTCAGTGAAAGTTACGTGTATTTATCGAAACGGTGAATTCAGTCACACTTGCTCTCTATTGCTTTAAATTATGTACACTTACGCCCAAAGAAGCCTGCATGAGCCATGGGGCTTAAGTGCAGTTTATTAAAAGCAATTTAATAAGAGGGTATTCTGAAAACAGAAGAAAAATATTGAAAGTTCACAAAAATTAGATTCAGTTACAACTCATGATTCACTAATAACTTTCAAGATATTTTGCGTATCTGTGAAGGGTGGGGCGGTGTAAGATGGATCAATGTTGTTCTTGGCAACAAAAATGGAGAATTTTAAATGAACTAGGTATAGAAAGAAGAAAGGGACACTGTTTTAAAATGTTTTCTTACTGATGAAAGCACTAACTTCTTGCTGTGGTCATTGCACGAATGTAAAACATTCTGTTGATGAGCAGGACCGAACCATGTCAATGAGACCTAGCACTATGCAAATGATATTGACTCTGTGTGTGTGTGTGTGTGTGTGTGTGTGTGTGTGTGTGTGTGTCTGCCAAATTCTAACAAAAGCATTATCTACTCCCTTCACCCACATATCCTTATTCTGAAATTAGATTTGATGATTTGGCCCAATGGCAAACATAGAAGTAATACAAAAATGATGTTTTATATATACACATCTGTTTTACTTGGAATTAGAACAAAAGTGACAGACATAATTTCAGTTTCCCAGCAGTCTTTACTAAAGCAGCTTGTGCTCCATCATGCCCATTTGGAACCTTTTAAGCCAATAAAGCTTTTGCGACGAGCAGATTATTGGTGTGAATCGATTTTTATGCAATGAAGATAAATGATTTGACATGGGATATTATGGACTGCATTATATATTCCTATGTTTCTATCCAAGAAACCAATACTGAATAATGAAGAGAAACAGACCTTGTAAGTGTTAACTTTCTTTTTTTTTCTCTATCATGCTAATTACAAATTATCATTCTTTGTGGCATGTTAGCCAGGAAACTCATCCTTTATGTTACTTATGAAATATAGGTTTTTCTAAAAGTAAAATAACTCCTGCCATCAGATGTATCCACAGTAACAATCAGAAAGTTCTGGGCGATTAATCCTTAATGCACCATAAACAATGGCTTTCAGAAGCCTAAATGTCATCTTTCTCCCTCAGTCTGTGTCACTTCACTGGCCACCTAAACTCTGTCTGCCAAAAGCCTGGTATTCTGAATGCTCTGCTACCTGTCTGCAAAACAAAATGAAACAGTGTCCAGTCAATTTTATTTTAATACCTGTTATTAATTTGGAATATTTTCAAGTGCATTAACAGCAACATTGCTCAATATCTTTCAGTGTTTTAATATGCCATATTGTACAGCCAGGAAGTTTCACCTAGAAGGTAGTAAACAGTACATTGGTTTCCTTTTATGTTAATATGTTCTTATTTTCAAAGCAGATACATATTTATTCAAACTTATCAAATATTACCATCTGCATCTGTACCCCACATGGTGATGAACTACTAGCCAATATATTAGAGTCAAAATCTGGAGATAATAAATGCCCACTTTTTATCAGACAAAAGGCTAGCAGCCCCTTTAACCGATATCTCATTTTCTTTTAAAAAACCACATTGAATCCCTGTTTGTTAACACATTACAAATAAAGAACCAAGGAGACTCAAAGGTATTCATTCAAATTATATTTACTCATGAAAGATTTTAGAAATGTTATGAGATAAACAAGGAATGGTGTGCGCTAATTATAGACGAAGCCACATTTCCTTAGTGGAATGACTTTGATTAATATTCAAGAATGAGGGCAGTGACAGTAGTGAAGACACATAACGTCAACGTTAAGTGGCTGATAGCTGCAAAGGAATAAGATCCTCTGCCCCAAGACAACTGCTGTGACAGGTCCATCTCCAAACACAGAAAGCATTGGTCACCACTACAAGCTTCATAAGATGAAGCTCTCACTTGTGCAACTTCGAGTAAATCTGGAGAAATGCCAATTTGAATAGAATATATTTTGACTGCTATTATTTGAGGGAGGAAAATGAAAGCGATTTCCTGGAAGAAGAGAACGGGCCACTCTGTGGGAAATGTAACGGTCTCAAAAATTTTACTCCCAATTTGAGTTTTGGAACTTGATCTCCAGAACCTATTCAGAGTGGCATGGCAGCTTGACCAGGGCCTGCTTCATATCAACACTTTCCTTCCATCTCCAAAAAGTGCACTTCAAGAGTGGCAGACTCAAAGTAATATAAGCATTTGGTGACAACTGATCAGTTAATCCAAAACATAAATCCTTCTGAAACGGGGGGAAAAAAATCACTAAGTAAATGGCTGTAATAAATAACAAACTCTTGTGTCATCAGGGGTCTACATTGTCCTATTCATTTTTATTGTTGTTTTGTTTTTGTTTTTAGAGATGGAGTTTCTGTTTTCTTCTTTTTTTAAGGAATAATATTTAAATTATAGGATTTTCAAAACAATCCCACGAGGAACTAGTTTATGAAAAAGGAATGCCCCTTGAGACCCCAGCACCATCCAATATAGTAAATGCTATCTTAAAGAGATACCAAACTATTTTGATGGTTAAAGACTATGAAGAATCAGAATTCTAATATTGTCTTTATAGTATACACTGGCATATGTATAAACACAGAATTGAGTGTAATACAAACAAGCAGGCTTGTCTAGCATAGAGGACTTCATTAGGAACAAAGCATAACACTATTTTTCCAAACACTGATTGCTAGTAATCTTAAATCATTGAGTTGAATCACTCAAGTAAATATTTACTTTACATTACTAGTTTAATGTAGACTGGACTCTGAACTGTGTAAAGTCTAACATGGGAAAAGACAAAAAAATCATCTGGTAAGAACACAGAAACACACTTTAGAAATCAGTCACTCCTGGAGTCTCGAAGTAGGTCAACTTCAGACTGACACTAACAGAAATTGGGAGGATGGAAAGATTTTAAGGTCCATTAAATCAGTTAATAACCTCAACTGTATTAATTATTTCAGAAAAATAGTTTTTTATTTCTCTTTCCCATGTGCTCCCTCTTTCTCGTTCTTTATCTCTTTGCATCTAATGAAGTTACTGGATCACAGTAATTATTGAATAAGTGCTTGGAAACTGAAATTTTACTTCATGAACAAATATTAAGGTTTTATTAAACCATCCTCTAATAGAATCAGCTGAAAATTTAATATTAGATGCTTATGATGCATTCAAAATGATAAAAATCCTGACATAACAAATTTCAGTAATGAGATGTTGCAGTTTGCCACAGTGCCATTTGAAAAAGATGCTTTTTTCCTAATTTGTTTGTGTTCTTCTTGCTGTGGCAGAGATGACCTGTGTCATTTCAGGAAAGTCCAACACTAACAAGAAGAAGTTTTGTAAACACTATATTGGAATCTGAAATAGAATCCAAACCCCCAAACTAATGGCTTCTTCTCTTTCTCAGCCACAGCCCTCACTGACTAACAGAGAAGTATGGCTTAAACTTGTTTTAAGTCATTGGAGTGACATGAGGCATTGACAGCCAGGGTCAGCATCCTCAGAGTCAGGAGCACTGCAGCTGAACCAGGTGAGCTTTCTAAGTACTGGCTTTTATAAAACAAAACACCAAGCCATTTGCTTCAGGGCCCTAAAGGGATGCTATCATGGGCACAGAAAGTCTGTTATGAAATGACTGAATAGAAACATCACCAAGTCCTAACCTGATTGATTGGTCCTTGTGAGCTGCCACAGCCCTTTATTAGCACTTCATACTTGATGCAAATTAAAACAAAATGTATTATTTTCAAGTTTCTACAACTTGGACCATAATGCACAATGTCAACTTTGATTTATAATCCCTCTATGAAATTATTGGTACAATAAGATTAAATAATTTTTTGCAACCCATCTTAAACTTAGCTACTAACCCATAGTTACACAAAGTGAAGTAAACAAAATTACTTTCTCCATGTTCAGTCAAATGGGCATTCACACATCTGCGAAGGTTTTGTTGTTACTCTGGAAGATATTCAGCTTCTTAAAAAAATTGAAAAATCCATTTCTTAAATTGAGATTGGGGTAAATCATGATTCTTCTATCAAATGTTTCTAATAACTATGTATATATAAAACAAAACCAAAATCTTGGGAGAGAAAGGCATGGATCAAATTTCCTAAAGTAGATTTCCAGAGAAAGAGGTGGCTGAGTGGGATTGGATAGAAGGTTAGAGCTGGCCTCGAATGCCCTGGCTGATAATACTTTTCCTTGCAAACGTGTTCATTCTTAGTGCTTCTGTTTGGTTCAGATAAAAGCAATAGCTGATGTAAATTTTATGTTTTGGCCTAAACAGTATTGACTTGCTAGAGAGAAATGGCAGTTTTTTCAAGGAAAAAAAAATATGATCACAAGTCAAACACAGTAAGAGTTTCCAGACAGTAAAGATGAAGTCAGCATTAGAAGCATTCATAACAAAGTCTTCAGGTTTAGAAAATAATTGACGTCTTCTATCACCGTCTGCAGTGCTAATACTGAACGAGTAATTGGCCAGTTAAATTTATTTCTTCATTGGTTACTTTCTTTTGCAGCATGGTAACTAAGACACCATTAAGGAAACACATGTAAGTCTCCTCAACTACATATGTATAATAGAGCTTATAATATAAAGGTGATGAAGGGGAACTTTCCTCTGAAGTACTGTTGACCTTTGAATGGTAGGGAAATGCCTAGCCTGTTTTTGTTGCTTTAACCATGTTCATACTTTCAGGATTAAAGTATAACTCTAGGAGCAAAATTGGCGATAGAATAAAAAGAATGTAAGGGTCCCCTCTGCAGTCTCAGCAAAAGGTAGATGAAAATGACCTTCCATTTAAAAGATGTATTGATTTGTTTGATTACCCTCTAAGGAGGCAAGAATACACTTTTTTTTTCCTTCCCAGCCTGCTTTGTGGACACCAACAAGTAGAAGCTCCCAGTTTGACCTGCAGTAGGAAACCCACGGTGGTCTTTACAAGAAGTTGGGCAGGGGAAGAGGGATGGGGTTACAATCAGGATGTAAAGTGAATAAACAGATTTAAAAATGAGAGAGAGAAGTTGGGTGTGAGATTAAAACAGATGAGGATTCTGAAAATCTAAAAAAAAATAATTAAACTAAAGAAAATCGGGATTCCAAAAATATAACTGAGAAGAATTGTCAAAAACAAAACAAACCCAGAAGAAACTGAAGCTTGACACTGGTAACACGGCTATTAAAACCCCATTATTTCCACTTAATAATTTCTGATACTTGATAGATTATTTAATATGTTCAAAGTTTAGTTTCCTTTCAGAAAAACAAAATTGCCTATCTGAAAATGTATGAAAGTTCACTAAATTCTTCTCACTGTTGCTTTTCTTTCTAGTCTGATGTATAATCATCTAGGTGGAAATCAATAGGCATGATCAGAAGGTCATTGAAAAGAGATCTTGTGCAGCCAGACTTCCTGAAAGAATCTCAAAAAAAAAAAATACATCAGAAATATAGTGACAAATAATATAAGCCTAAAGATTGGCACTCACAAATCAGATGGGGAGATGGCTCCAGTATCTTTACTCTGAGATAAAAAGAATGAATCCTTGTGTATGAGAAACATTTGGAATAAGAGTGTCTCACTTTTCTTTTTGGAGAGGAAAATTCTTTATCATCTACCCATCCTTGTGGCTGCCATAGTCTATGAAGTTATGTGAGAGAGTGCAAGTAAGGTGTAACAGGAAAAGATGGCTGCTGAGGCAGCAGGTTTGGTGTCACTCCTCAGACTTTGTTAACACAGAGCTTTTTGAATTCTTTAAATATCCTCTAGGATAAAAGATATACCCATCACACGGAAAGGATGTAAGTGTTAAGACCCAAGGAAACACCAGTTCCTCAGAGGCAGACAAAAGGCAGTCCTGGGCTATAGAGGGGTTTTCGGTGAGTAGATAACAACCAGCATCTCTCAGGAACTTGTGAATCCAATTTTCCTCTACCAATTGGAGCCATTTCCCTCATCACCAGAAGGAGAAAATGGCTATCTATGGAGACTCTTAGCACACCAAAGCAAATGCTGGCCTCCAGGCTCCCTCAGCATCAAAGTATTTGTTACCCGTTTCAAGTTCCATGCCCCATGGTCCTAGCTTTTCTCTTTCCTTACCCTAAACTTCTTCCAGCTCTTTGGCTTCTCTTCCTCCAGCTACACAGTCTCCTTATAAATCTGCTATTCCTCAATATGACTCTGTTTTCTCTGTCTGTCCTCCCTCTCTGTCTCTGTCTGTCTCTCTCTCCTCACTCTGTCTCTCTCTGTCTCTGTCTCTGTCTCTGTCTCTGTCTCTCTCTCTCTCTCTCTCTGTCTGTCTCTCTCTCCTCTCTCTGTCTCTCTCTGTCTCTCTCTGTCTCTGTCTCTGTCTCTGTCTCTCTCTCTCTCTCTCTCTCTCTCTCTCTCTCTGTCTCTCTCTCTGTCTCTCTCTCTGTCTCTGTCTCTGTCTCTCTCTCCCTCTCTCTCCAATCAGATCCAATCTGCTGGCTATGTTCAGTACACTATTTTTTCTTTTCTCTGGACTCTTACAGATGCTTCTGGCTGTTCTATCTCTCATATCGACAATAAGAATCTTCCCCTTAACCTTACCATGGAGAGGTCATGTTGTCATTTTATACAATAAGTCCATTGTAACAGATAACAAGCCAAGGTAAAATCTATTTTGTTTGTTTTGATGGCTGCAAAACCAACATTTTATTCAAAATGCTCTATTGTCCTTAAAACAATTCCATTGTCTTATAATCCAATCAACAGCATAGGTACATCAGTAATACACTATCTATTTACAAATAATAGGCAGGGTTAGGCGCTGTGTCATTCTGAGGACATATCATGCTGCCGGGGCAGTCACCCGAGTTGTTCAGGTCTGATCTGTTCCTGTCTTTGCTGGTCTTGACTGGCAAATGCTAAGGAAACAACCTTCTCAAGTTGTAGCACACTCTCAATCCTTTGAATTACCTCTGCAAAATGTTAGGAAGACTTCCTAAAAGAATTCGATGTATCTATGGATTTTTAAAACAGTTGTATTTCTTTGTGAAAACAAAAAAAAAAACCCTGTTCTTTGTTGAATCATGTTCATATGCTGAACCATTAAATCTTCAGGTAGGGAGACAGATATGAAAGTTTAAAAAGAAAAAGACATTAAAATACAAAGGAAACCCAGACTCTCCCCAGGGAGATTCACATTGCTTGCAAAGAAGAGCTGAACGTTTCATAAGGCTGATCTCTCTAAGGAGGCAGTGCATGCAACAGGAAAGCTAAACGGTACACAATGGGGGAGGCTTTCTCCACTTATTTAACTCAGATAAAAAACCTTGCTCCTCTTTTTATTAGCGAGCATTCATGAAGGTACATCGAGCCTTAGCTTCCTGTTCTGCTTCCTCTTGGAGGGAAGGCTTTCTGAGGCTCCATGTATGAAAAAGTGGTGGGTGATAGCAGGGGAGGGTGGCTTTACCTCATTTATAATGATCCAGTGACAGTCAAAAGCAACCAGATTTGTCTCCACCACCTAGAAGAGAAAGCAAACAAGTCATCAGAGTTAACTATCACTATGGAGACACTCTAAAGGCAACCACCACCCCATAAAGCAGACTGTAAGGAAAGCTGTGGATCAGCTACAGATGGAAAGCCATCCACAGAGCAGTGTAGGTACAGGGATGCTTGCTGGCAGGCCCTGGAGACAAGCTATAGAAGCTTGGAAAGAACATTTATCAAAGTTGGAAAAATGCAAATTTCTAAAAGAAAAGCATTTAAATAATAATATTTCTATATTGAACAGATTTCAAATTTCATATCATATCCCTCTTTTTAAATACATTTCAGTGCTGTTAAATATCTAAATAGTGCTACAATCTCATTTGATCACAATTCAATTTTTATCATCTTTCTGTGTATGCTACTGTTTGGGTAAAATCTATTCTGAAAAAAAAAATGGTTGTGCTGAGTGTATTTGAAGTAGGTTCAGTTCTAAAGTAAAGCAACAAAATAGTAAGAGCATTCAGATTATATTTACAATATGTATTGCTAGGAAATTTGTGTAGCTTTTAGGCTGATAAAGCATAAAAATTAATAAACAATATGTAAGTAACAATCTTTTGGAGACAGAATCTCATTATGTAACCCTGGCTGGTGGCATGCAACACATGTTATAGAGCAGGCTGGCCTTGAATACTCATAGATTTTTTTTCCATGGTCCCTCAAGTGCTGGCATAAAAGGCATGGACCAATCTCTGCTGATGAACTTTGAATAGTTGGCATAGGCCAAAAATAAGCTTAGTAGGCTCTGGACAAATATGTGTATATATCTCTCTGTGCATTTTTGTCTGTATAGGTGTGCAAGTGCATATATGTGTGTGTACATATGTATGTGCAGCTTTTGTAACAAAGTTTTCCTCATACATATTCCTACCATAAATTTTCTAAGACACTTTGTTACAGTTAATGTCAGGAGCACATAATGAGTGAGGAGGCTGTGTAACAAATTATTATTGCATTTTTAGTGGTAAATTCATAGACTAGACTTGGTCTCAAGTGAGGATGCTTTCCATGATCTACCAAGGATATTTCAAATTATAAACTGGATTTAGGAGTTGCTTTTTTTGTTTTATGGAGAAACAGTGTTTCAAAGGTGTCTTGAATAAGAAGAAATATTATTGGGTCAATATTTGTTGTGCTGTTAGATTTTTTTTCAATTCAAACATATAATTACTTGCACTTGTTTTTACATTGATATCTTATACTATTTCAATATATGTTATCTGAATCCCATGAACTTGCTGAATAATAAAAATAATGAATTATCAGAAAAATGAAGGCTTGTTTCTACTTTCAGGTTTTTATTTAAACGGTATATATATGGTCACTATGGGTTCTCATGGAAGATGTGATGTGTGACAATTTCCAGGTTTAACTATAGAAATTCATTTTTTAATTTTATATCAGTCATAGCAAAGTTTCTTTTTAAATTTTACTTTTTCATTAATAGTTATAGAGGCATATCAATGAATTAGTAACAATGAAATGCATTAGAAAACATGTGGAAATCCCATCAGAATTTAAGAAGATATAAGCTCAACATTTGGCTCCTAGAAAATCTATCTCTGTGTAACATGTTTGTACATATGGGGGAAAACCTTAAACTTAAAACATGGGTTAGACAAAAGTTAACCCAAGCAATGGGTAACACAGACTGAAAGCACTTCTAAATAATACAAATAACAAAATAGGAAAAAAAATTAGGTTAAATTGCCCTTTTAAAGATAATTTGTGCTATGTGGACCAGTAAAGAAAATTTAAGTAGGAGAACGCTACATTGCATGTAGTTATTGTCAAGGAGTTATTTTATTGCAGCACTGAGGGACTGTTAAATGCTAACATGAATAGTTTCTACAGAAAGTGAATGTAGTCTTTTACACCATGCCTTGAAACAATCAGGAGAGAGCACAAAACAATATGGTTGTTCCACAAAGAAAGACATATCTCATCCAGACCAAGATGCAAGTGTCCCATCCCAGACCACAATACAAGTGCCTCATCTCAGACCATGATGCAAATGTCCTATCCCAGACCATGATCCAACCATCTCACCCAAACCAAGATGCAAGTGTCCCATCCCAGACCATGAGCCAACCATCTCATCCCAGGCCATGATGCAAGTGTCCCATCCCAGACCATGGTGCAAGTACTTCATCTCAGACCATGATACAAGTGTCATATCCAAGACCATGATGCATGTGTCTCATCTAAGACCATGGTTCACCTCTCTCATCCCTGACCATGAGTCACTTGTCTCATCAAAGACCATGATGTACCTGTCTCATCCCAGACAATGGTGCTGGCCATCTTCCCTCGGGGACAGTAGAGAAGTGCTCTGCTGTACTCTTTCCTTCCCCCAGGAGTATTATAATACAAAATTACTTTAGCAGTATAAATGTGAAACAAGGAAACAGTTATTAGCATTTACTTGAAAGAAAGAGTCAGTTCCTTTTCATATTATTAGCTGAGACCTCTTTGCCATAGGTAGGCAATTGTGTGCTCCTCCGTTTGAGTGTGTTTGAGTATTCCATCCACATACCTCATATGCTTTGTTAAACAGTGTCTTTTGCCCCCCCCTGCACCCCCCACCCCTTTGGGCTTTCAAACTGCCAAGTCCTCTATTGGTCCTCTGTGATGCTGTTTTAAAGTTAGTCCTGTATCTTTTTTTCAAAGCTAGATAATGTGAGCAGAAGTGATGCAGAACACTTTCATACCTGCATGCATGTCCCCTTATATATACCTGTGCCTGTGTATTTGTGCCTGCTTGCTATACATCGCAACAGGTGGATTAGGCCACTACGTCATGGCCAGGAACACTTTGAAAGTCACCGTGGCTCTAGTTCAGTGAAGAACTTTTCTCCATATTCTCTGCTGTCACACTGAGCTAATATGAAACACTGCATTTTGGGTTAGCACCATTTTACGATCTTAAATTTTAATTAATATAATTACTAGCATAAATTGAGCTTATATGATTTGATAAAGACTTGATCCAAAGAATATGGGTTGCGTTCTGGACATTTTAGTGGATATTAAATATTTGACATTTTCTTCTACAATTTTTTTTTTATTGTAGAAGGAAAGCAACTGCTGTAATAATGACACTTAGTAATGAAAAGACAGAGATGTCCCGTACCTTAAATCATACAATGTAGAATATTTATATGTACAAATCCATGTATTACGAAAGCAGTAAGTTTCAAAAAAGCAGTTTTAAAAAACTATGCAAAAAGCTATCTTGATAAATACCAACTAAAAAAAAGGAATAGAATTCCTTTAGGTCAAGGTTAATTTGTTAATGAATTAATAATAATATCACACTGCTTCTTGTTTTTTTTTTTAATTAAATGCTACTGAAAGAAGGCAATATTTTTTAAACTGATTAAAATAATGGAAAGATCCTTTGGAGAGGAGCATAAGAGGATGGAGCTCAACAGCCTAGACCTCAGGAATTTAAATGACTACTATCTGAATCATAGTAGAAGGCACAGGTGGTATACCAGAGAGGCTGAGGCCCGCCGGAGAGTTAAAGGAGAAGTAGCACGAGAGTGTATTCCTTCTCATGATTACCATCCCCAGCTGGTAGTGCCCATCCCTAAGGAAGGCACATTTACAGGAAAGGAACTTTGGAACTGAGTGCAGATAAGGAATGACAAATGATCACTGGGAATCCAAGTCAGTTTAAATATCTTTAGTAATGTTAATCCCTATCTATGTAACAAGATTTTCGGAAATGCTGCATCAAACTGGTGGCATTTTTGAGGTAAAGGACCAAATTCTCGATTTGAGACATTACTATTTAAATTATTTTACGGTTTCCTAGAATTTCTAAATTCTTTGCATTTATTTCTATAGTCACGTTATAACTCAATTAAGAAAGATTGTTTCTGCAATGATGAATTCACATTGTCAACTTGACTGGATTTAGAATCACCATGGAAACTCATCTCAGGTATGTCCATGAAGTTGTTTCCAGAAAGGCTTAGCTGAGCTGGAAAACTCACTATCAATACAAGCAGCACCGTCGCATGGGCTGGGGTCACAGATCTCTTGGCTTTCACTAGGGAAGTCTGTGCTTTTAGAACAAAGACAAAGTTATAGTGATCCAAATACATAATGGGAGAGTGGAGAGACGGCTTGGAAATTAAGAGCATATGCTGCCAGTGGCCCCGCGTTTGTTTCCCAGCACCCACATTCCATCTCATAATTGCCTTTAACCCCAGTCCCAGGGAATCTAATGCCCCTTTTGGCTTCTGCAAGAACCAGGCTTGAGTATCCGCCAACCCCCACCCCCACCCCCATGCCCTGCTTCCCGACTTCTGACACATCCTCACTAGCTGCCATACTCACATCACCCCGGCTTCTCTGCCAAAGTGGACTGTGTTGCCTCTGCAATACTGCATCAAAATAAAGCTCTCCTTCTTTTAAGTTGCCTTTGTCAGTTTTATTTTTTTGTCACAGCAACAGGGAGAGTATGCCTCTTTCCTCAACTTTCTTACTTAAAAAGCACAGCTCAGATTTAACTGGGTTGAAGCTCCCCCCTCTTCTTTTCTCATCTTTAAAATGTTATTTATCTATTTGTTTATTTATCTAATAGGATCACTTTCATATCCAAGCACACCATATCAAAGATCTTAGGTTATAATAAAACAGTGAAGTATTCATAACTCAATAATAGCATTTATTACCATGGTGAGTCAGAAGAGCTGGCCTGAAAGACTACATTGCTTCTCTCCTGGGCAGTCCAGGAAGCTGTAAGGGAGATTAACAAAGTGGAGCAAAGCTATCCAGTGAGAACAGCAACTGACTTCAGCAGAGAAACAGGAGACTTGGAGATAGGGGTTTTACTGTTTTGAATATCCTCTCCACGTGAGTCAGCAATAGACACAACATGTAGCGTGCAAAGAGCATGTCCCACATACAGGCCACTTCTACATTTAGCAATGTAATTATAACAAAGGGGACCTTCTACCTCCCTCAAGGCTGAGCTTACTTTAAGAGAATTCAGAAAAAAAAGAAGACGAGGAAGGAATCAAGGCCTGTCGAGAGACGAGCCATGAGTAAGGACAGACCATCTGTCACTCGCAGGACCTTAGGACTTCTGAGTCTTTAGTACAGCCCAGCAATTTATCATCATGTCTTCCAATGTTCGTTCTCAAATCTTTAGTTGTGTTAAGTAAGACAATCTGAAGCAAAGAAATCAAGCACACTGCCAGAGCACGGATCTCACTGGGATTAAATGCTGAACAGATCCTACAAGTACAGAAGACAATTTAATTGACTAAACAGTGATAGCAACATGCTGTTATTTCACTCAAGCTGTGGCTCAACTAAATTATACTTGTTTCCTTTTCAGGATGCACGGAATATTTATACAAGGGTTTGTGGTGCACCACAGCAGCTAGGATAGCGGGTGTTCGCTTGCCCATTCCTACCTATGCCGGATACAAGGTAGAAGGCAGTGAGGGGAAAGAACCAAGAGTTATTCCAGAAATAGTAGCCAGAGAAATGTAGAAGATTTACTCCCTTTCTGCTTCTCATTTGTAATAAAAGAATACAGTATGGTGTATTCTATTAATAGAATACAGTCAGCATTGCTAACACTGCATTCAGTGCAACAGTGTTTCCACAAAAGTTATCCAAAGTTCTACAACCATTAGGGTAAATAAAGCTAAACCAGTGTTAATACTGTCATGCTCCTCAAAGTGCTGAACACAAATCCAGAAGGATAATGAACATGAAACGCGCTAATAGATAAAAAAAAATTTATAGATCATATTTTGGAGCTCCATAGTCACAAATATGAACTTGAAATTCTGAGTCAATGCTTTCATTTTATTTTTCTTACACAAACTACCAAGCTGGTAAGACTCAGCTTCCCTCTTCTCACTAAGAGTAAAGATTATTCCTACATAATAATATCATCGGGAAGATAAGAGACAATGGATCACATTGAGCTTGTCAGCTCCTTGTGTCTTAATGGATGTGTTATGGGTCTCCAGGGCAAGATGTACAGACTGACAAAATTCCAAGTGAATTTTACAAAGAATCACTTTTTTCCTACTGTAGATGTCATGTGATTATAATGTTTCAAGAACTGCAAACTAGAATCAGTGTCAGTGTGCCCATACACTTTTCACAACCTCGAAACTTCACTGAAGTCCTGCAATGAGAGAAAAGAGCTCCACAATAGCCCTACAGAACGCACAGCCAGCAAGATGACCAGTTTTCACAAAGAAAGAACTGCTGGTGAACTGCTATGTTCATGTAAATCCCAAATCAGACTTAATGATTTAGACCAAATGGTGATGCCACTTTGCTTCCATTTCTTTCTGTTTCTGTTTCAAAACAAACAAACAAACAAACACAAAACCAAACCACATTACTGCATTCTTTCCAATAAAGGATATAAAGAGGGTAAAAAAGTAAAAGGTAGATAGTACATAAGCGATTTTTCAAAAGGAATTTTTGTTAGGAGTAGAAAGTCCATGCATCTGTCCTAGTGGTTCTTTTAGGTCAACAGGACCACAGAGTTGGGTCTAGAACTGAAGCATGGAACACACACTGTATTCTGCTCTTCCTAAGACTCCATAAACACATTCACATTAGGGTACTGGTGAGCGCCATTTCTCTAGCCTGCCTTTTGGTTTTGCCAGGGCCTGCTCCCTAGCATAGGAGCTATAATGAGGCAGTGAAGTGCTCTTGCACATGGGGTCTGAAGTCCCAAATCGATCCAGCAGATGGCACCAGAAATCCTCACGTTGATACTGGACAGCAGGGGGCTGTTCTACAGCCCATGGTCTTGTTTGTGGTTCTCCTGTGCTCAGCATGGAGCCCTGGCTCTCTTCTGTTTTCTCCAAGCAGCCACTATCTGCCATCCCACTTTCTGCCTTTTCGCTTTGGAAGCTGTACTCTGATCTTCCAGCTGGAAGATCACAAATACTTCCATCCAAATCCTCTTGCCACTACTGCCAAAATTATTTCATAAACGGATTCACTAGATTTATTGTTGCTGCTGTGCACTTGGGTTTCCCACACCCCCTGGGAGATGGAATCAGGCCACAGCAGAGAGATGGCCAGCACTGTGATACCAACTGTTTCTCAATGTGTAAAATATGGGTGCTGATGCAAGAAAAAACACTCTGCCTTCATCACATGGCATAGACTGTCTTCCTGTGTCCTGTAAGGTTCAACAAAGACTGAGCAGTGATGAAAAGTAAACTCAAAATTTCAGTGGTTTGATGAGAAGATAAAGGTTTGATATTAGCATTAGGTCAGCCCACCACTATATTATTGTTTCTATTTCTCTTTTAAATTCATTTTGGGTTTGTCTTTTTAGCCTTGAATTCATGATATAGCTGAGGTAGCTTTGATCTGATCTTCTTTCTCCCAGATCTTAAGTGCTGGGCTTTAGACAGCTGCCATCACACTTGCCTCTATTTTTAATTCTTTTAGAGTTTCAGTTGATATTGTAGGGTTCTTGTATCTTTGCTGTGTCAAAAATGTACTATGCCAAGATTGTGTGTGTGTGTGTGTGTGTGTGTCTGTGTGTGTGTGTGTCTGTGTGTTTATGTTTGTGCATGGGGAGAGCAGAGTTGGTTTTGGATTCTTCCTCAATCACTCTTCAATATATATTATATATTATGTGAGATATATACATATGAAAGAGTGTTTTCCTTCATGGATGTTTATGCACCAGGTAACATGCCTAGTTCCTGTAGAGACCAGAAAAGGTCATTGATTGCCTGGACCTAGAGTTACAGCAGTTGTGAATCACTATGGATTTAAATCCAGATCCACTGAAAGAGTAGCCAGTGTTGTTAACTGCTGAGACATCTATCTAACATTTCTCTAGATCCTTCCATCTTTGGGGGCAGGAGGTCCAGGGTTTCTCTATATAGTTTTGGCTATCCTGGAACTCACTCTATATAGATCAGCCTGGCCTTGAACTGACAGAGATCCTCTTGCCTCTATCTACCAAGTGATTTGTAGCATCATGCCCAGCTTTCCTCTTATGTTTTAAGCAGGTCGCCAGTTTCATGTGGACATTGCTGATTCAGCCAGGCAACCTGCTCAAATAAGCTCCAGTGAGCCTTCACCTCCACCTTCTTAGGTCTGGGATTTTAAGTATATAATGTTATATCTGGCTTTTTAATGGGTGCTGGGCCCCCAAAGTCAACTTGTGTGTGTACATGCAGCGCTTTACCAATGGAGCCTCCCCAGACCCCAAAACTGTTTCTAAAATTCTGATGAAGAGTGGAGCATCCTTTTTCTTTCAGCACATTCTAACATGCTGACTTCAGCAACAACTAGGAAACACCAGTAAAGTGCTTAATTATTTTTAATAGTTAAATAATCATTGGAAGGATAAATTAGTTCCTAAGTGTGACTGACAACATAAATGAGTGAGCTTTTAGTGGGAGTTTGATCAAGATTTAAAATGACAGTTTGGGGGCATATTGGTAGTTAACTGGTAAGATTATAAAGTTCTTTTTTCTAGCTCAAAGCTAAGAAAAAAGAAAGACAGAGAAGAAGGTGAAATGGAAGAAAAGAAAGAGTAAGAGAATATGGCCATAGGCTATCAAGTTTCATCTTGGCAGCCTGCTTATTCTTTCTATGGGTGCCACCAGGCCTCCCCACCAAGAGGAGGTGGTCAAATATGGAGCACCAGAGTTCATGTCAGAGTCAGTGCCTGCTCTCCACATAACTGTGGAGAATGTCCTGGCCATTGGGTAGATCACAGTAGGGGTTGACCATATAGTGGGGGAGGAGGTCTCCCTTGGTCATAGATCTAGAAGAGGGGAATAGGGTGAAAGCGGGAGGGAGGAGGAATGGGAGGATACAAGTGATGGGATGGCAATTGAGTTGTAATCTGAATAAATTAATAAAATTAAAAAGAAAGAGTAAGGGAATATAAAAGGGGTTCTCAAAGACAAATGTGTTGGTAACATCCAGAGCCACAGATGGCCCTTCACACAGAGAACTTTCACACCCTTGAGTTACTACTTCTGATTTTTTTTCTCTATCCTACCTTGAACAACCATTTTTCAAAAGATATCTCTTTTTCTTCCCTATCTCTATTGTGCAAGGCAATTTTGTTCCACATCTGTGTTTGCCTGAGTCTCTGACCCAAACTTCATCAGTTCTAAGGATATTATACTTATGGACATGTTGCATTTTACATACTGTTTCATTCCTTTTATAAGGTTTCCAAGAATAAAAATACCATTTTCATCATGGGTGTGTCCTCTTCACTAATCAGTAATAAATAGCAGGATTTTCATAAATCTTGTGCTAAGATTAACAACAGATTTCACTAAATATAATTTAGTAAACAATTTTGGTAGTCTATCAGTAATCAAAGTAATGTAATTTATTATTACGTACTTACTATGTGCCAGGCACTAGATAATTTTATATATATATATATATATATATATATATATATATATATATATATATATTAGATACACACACACATATATATGGATGCTTTAAGTATTAAATTATATAACATACACATGTTCTGTGTGTGTATATATGTGTCTGCAAACTTTGTCTTCCCAAGAAAATTATATGAGTATGAAGATTAAAGTTATTTATGTTTATATAAATATCTTGCTTAATTTCCAGAATCTCTATCATTTAAATCCTATAATGTACAATGTGTAGTGTATATATATTATAGTATATATATTATAGTATATATATAAACATGTATATAAATTAATGCATGCATATGTACATAAAGGGCTGGAGACAGTTCAGTAGTTAAGAGGACTTGCTACGCTGGCCATTGACCCAGACATGGTTCCCAGAACCAACATGGCAATTCACAACTATCTCGGCCTCCAGTTCTTGGGTATCTGAAGCCTTCTTTTCCTTCTGTGGTCTCTATACTCACATTATACAAATACACACATTCAGGCAAATACTCATAAGATAAAAAAATTAATGATAATAAAACAAAAAGAAATGAAGGGAACACAACAGTCACAGAAATCGTAAGATTAGGCATAAGTAATGGTGGTGATTTTCACATGAAGATGGGTTCCCAGCTCTGCTTCTCATAGTTGCCAAAACTATTATGCAGTTTTTCAAAATAAGAAGTGTAGTTAAACTGACGATTGCAGAACATTCTGTGGAAACACTACATTCTCATTATTTACATCACTCCACATTAACTTAGAAACATCTGTCCATCTCAGAGAGGTGAGGAATAAACCATTAAACCATCCGGGCAGTTAAAACAGTCATTCTACCACTCAACACATGCCCACTTTGTGCTGACCTGGAGTAAGAACATCTGTTCTTAATGATTCTCTGTCCTCATATTCCTTTCAGGATGTGGGCAACCTGCTACAGCGATTAACAGATTAAAAGCCTTGTACACACATCTGCTGAGTGTAAGTACACAATCACATTTGTTGTATATTGTGTCTACTTGTATGTATTTCTTTATCTGATCCTTATCTAAAGAATATTATTTATTACTGTAATTTCATCACAGCAGAACTTTGTAATGCTATCACACAAGGAAGGATCAAATGCTGGTGAGGAGAAACTGGACAGTGGTTCCCAGGTATTTTGCAAAACACCAAAACCATAATTAACCATCAAGTGTCTGCATTTGGGCGTTTATGGGTTTTCTGCTGGGCATATAGTAGTGAAGGCTTTTGTATGGAGCTTTGCTCTCTCCTGCAGTGTTTGTAATTCATCGTTGGTGAAGCTGATTGCTTACTATTACTCATTATAAGGGGTATGTCACTCAATATTTCTGTTATCCTTTAGATGACTGTACATTGTATTGAGACTTTGCTTTCTAGATGTTTGAAAAATACTGTATTAGTAATTTTAGAATCAAAGGATGTCAATGCAATTCTCACTGGTTACAAAGTGTCCAAAAGAAAAAGAATACAGACACAAAATGTGAACTTCCATGGCCATCACCTGACCTCTCTGCTGTGTCTGTGATCCTCCAAGTGTTTATGCTTACTTGAAGTTCAACCTTAAATCCTTAACTCAATAATCAAAGCATCACACTTTCCTGCGTTTCTAAATGTTAGTAGCCATTTTTTGTATGTTAAGGCACTCTCACAGTTGACAGTAAAAACGGCTGCTGTGGTTGGGCTTGGCAGCGACGGACAGTATCCAGAGATTTAAAAACTGGCTTTCTTCTCTGTGCTATCTCAGGATGGTGGATATGAACTACCTTTTCTTATCACTGACAAATCATCTTAAGGTGTTAGAAATGTGTTTAGTAACCAAGTGCCACTTTGAACTGAGGCACCAACTGCTAGCCACTCAAACCAAATGCTACTACGTGCGGGAAAGAATTGCAATACTTGACAAGCTAACTATGGCATGATCACACTAGTAATCACACTAGTAATCACACTAGTAATACACATACAAAATCAGCTGACACATGGTAGTGATCCTATGCCAGTAGTACTTTTATGTTTGTTTATTCTTAAGCATTTACATTCCCTGTCTGTACATGTTTATAAATGCTTTCTCTGTGTAAAATGATCAGTGTGGCCTTAAGTGCCACTGACGTATCTTAAAACTCACTGGTTCCTCTTTCTTAAAAACTGAATGCACACTGGGTGTTTTTGGCATCACTGCAAATAAGTGACTTCTTATTTCTACTAAACCCTTAATTCTGACTACAAATTCTTTTTAATGTGTACTCAGTTTTGTTTCCCTCCCATTCTCCCAGGTAATGACATTCAAACTTCAGTTTTATTAGCCTGTCTTCCTAATAGGGTCACAAGTAACTTTGTTCTTCTGATTTACGACCGCTCTTGATGTCATTAGCTTTATGTCTCCCAGACAGATGTGACAGCACCCCACCCACCCTACACACACACCAGAAAAGAATTGTGTAACCTATGTAGAGGTGGCAAGAACATATACGTGTATGAAATAGAATCTTAGCACCCCCTTCTCAGTAGCCATGCAAGAAGCAACATCTCCCCTCTCCCTACAAACTCACCCAACCCCGGCTTATTCAAGGAGGGCTAGAGCTTTCTTCTTCAGCTTCTGGCTTCTGTTTTGGATGACTTGCTTTAAAGCTTTTTCATTTGGCACAGGCTTGTATATTACTCGCTTGTACGCATTGGGCAACATGCCCTCTCTGGGTGCCAATTCTGAAGTATATCACACAGGCAGATTTTTATAAGGGTGTTCCTCAGTAGAGCCCTATCTCACTACAGCCATACCCCATTCTTGGTAAGACAGTCTTGACCAGCTTTTGTCCTGATGGCTTCTCACCATGCTTTCTGGAAGTGCCTCCTTAATGAGCCTTCTCTACAAAAATACTTGTCTCAGGATCTGTTCCAGTAATTTAAACTGAGTCAGCCTTCCCACACAAAACACACAATTCATTCCATTAAAAGACAATGGTTCCTAACATGAAATGAGACTCTTAAGAACAAAATTCTTGTAACATTAAAGTGATTCATAATCTAGTCTAAAATTGGTACTTTCTTTTTTTTTTTAATAGTACTTTCTATTGTAAACCATTAGTACAATCTCAAAATTCCAGTAAAACTATGTGCAGTGTATTAGGAATTCTTAACACTATCAAGTCTCATTTTAATGTGTATGAGAACCACCTAAAGAACGCTGTAAATCACTCTGTGGGGCCTACTGCAGAGACAGAAGGTCTGGAATGAGGGCTCTGAACACTTCTGAGAAGTGCCTGAGATGTGCCATGCTATGGACTCTGTGGGTGATGCTGGTACCCATCCCTTTATAAAGAGCTCAGTCAGGGATGGATAACAATGGCCTGGTATAGATTCACTTCTACTTGACAAATTTAAGAAAACAATTAGACCTTGTAAGGTCACTGAAACCTACCAGAATCTGTCTGTCTGTGGAGATTTAGATGAGAAAGACTAATAGGATCCTTGCCCTATGAGAACTCCACTGGATGTTGACCAGGAATCAGGAAGTATAGTGATGTCTGCCAACATGCCCAAGAGAACGCATCAGAAGTGGTTGAGGACAAGCACCTTCCCATAGATGGAAGGCCCAAAATACCTTGGTTAGAAAGAATATTGAAATTTAAACCTATGGTTTAAAAGAACTTATTTCAAGACAACTTCTTGAAGCATACTAAATCATTGTTCTTAATACTTCAATAATTGCATTGCAAAGCATAGCTTTGCATCAATTATTTTTATTTTACCTATTTTCCATATGGGATAATGTGTTACTATTTATTAGAATTGAATTTTTATACTTGTAAATGTTAATAATTTTATTATTTTTTTACAAGTTTCATTTTCCTTCTTTTATCACAATAGATAAGGCCTGTCTTGTTTACAAGTTACCAATTACACTATGAAATACAACACTACTTACTAGATGCCAATTCAAGTGAAACCAAGTAAAAATAATTTTTGCTAAGCTATTAAATACATGATACATAAAAGCTTGTTTCAACTAATTCCTGTGAAATAAACTGAAAAGGCAAACATATCCAGAATACTGCCACATGAACTCTGTCCTTTACTTAGCTTTCAATTTGATAATTATCCTATCAACTACATGTGCTGACTTAAGTATCTTCCTCTCACTGGGGCTGAGCCCATAGTGCTAAGTGGTAATATCAAGTCCATATGTCAAAAAGTCATGTGGAGACATATCAATATTTCTCTGGGCCATTTTACAAAGTACAAAGAAATTTATACTTTATACTTACTTAAATATTTTGCATTATTTCACGACAGAATTTGATAGTCAGTACAATTTTCTTAGGTCAGAATATAAAAGTAAGAGAAAGAGTCATAGACCTGTTTGGCCATGCTCTTGTCTCTTCCTTCAGACTGTAAAACATGAGCTGACAGCTACACCAGTGAACCACCAGTGCTCTTACATAGAACAGTTTGAAAGTTTCCTAAAGAGATAAATTGATAAGCTCCAATGCCTTCTTTCCAGAGTTAGTTGACGTCAGAACTGTTAGAAGATTGTCTTCTGTATCTTGGGGCAGTAATTACTTTGTTAGGAGGTCAAGAACATATTGAAGTAAACCCTTTTGTGTGGTCTGGGAATAACAGTTGTTGAAAGGATCTTGCATTTTTTATGTGATCTGTTTTCTTTTGTTTGTTACAAATATTGGGGTATTGCTTATGAAATTTTAAAATGTCTACTATATTCTACAGACTGAGTCTTCATTGGTTAAGGACACAGGGTTGGCAGTCTGTAAGTTTCACATGCTGGCTTTTACAAACACATGCAAAACACTTGCAGTGCAATTTGCATGGTGGTCCACTCTGAAGAGTCTTCCCATAGCAGAAAATTCCCTTCCCTTCTTTTGGTATGGAGGACTGAACTGGGAACCTCACTCATATGAGGCAGTTCTCTAATTCCCCTGTGAGATGTGTTGACTTTTTTTCCCTTACAAAATGATAGAAAAAAAAAAAAAGACAGGTTGATTTTCATCTTTATAAAACATGCTCTAAACAATCCACTGAAATGCTCATCACTCAAGGTCTTGACTAAATATTTTAGAATATAATGTATCTACCACAGAAAACTCCATTTTTGTCACAAGTATTTTGGCCAAAAATAAGATTTTATATGTCAGCTTATTTAATTGATTTATGAACTCTTAAATAACATTTTTTATGGCTGTTTGCCTCACTTTGTTGAAGAGGTAAAATGTGAGAACTAAGTTTCTTATTCAGCTCTTGTCCAGACAAACTTCTATTGCTCTCTTCCAAAATTATGGTCATGTCCATTAGACACTACCAACAACAAACAGAACTTAATTCACTGACCATTTATCGTTAAACGTAAAGTACATAGAGCAGAGTACAGACACTACAGACATATTAGAAAGGCAAGTGGAGACACTGATTGGTCACCAGGGACGATGTTATTCTTGGTATAATAGAGAAATTTTGTGGTTGCAGTGTTCCATAAAAGGGCAGAGAGAGAAATCTTTCCTGACATCTTTTTGTTGAACAAAATATGTTTTAAATGAACTCAGAATCAATGAAACTCAGGGACTGAGACTTGTATGCAGGAGGCATTGTCTGATGCAGTACAGTAACACTGACTGACCTGATACAGCACCCATTAGTAACAGAGGAGTGCTAGCCACAGACAGGTGTGAAAGGGTGTCTAACTACCGTATTTTTCCAGCATATAAGATAACTTTATAAATCCCCCGAAAAATCTATGCAAAAGTCAGGGGTTGTCTTATACACCGAGTACTTAACTGCAGCTTGCTTTCCCTGGCTTCATATGTCCTGCACATATAGTGTGTGTGTGTGTGTGTGTGTGTGTGTGTGTGTGTGTGTGTGGGTGTGTGTGTGACTGCCCATTTCCCTTTCTGTGTGGGGAGTATGAAGCAGGGAGGAGCAAGGTGCACACATCTTGCTGTACCTCAAAGAGGAAAACGTGAGAAAGGATTGGCTCTGCACCAGAACCCACCCATTCCACTCAGCTGCTTGCATTCAGGATGAGTGTGGAGTGCACCTTAAAGGCACAGTGTAGGATGGATGGCACAGGCTGCCCACATTTACTAAAGGGCCAGGCTGTCTGTGCCCTGCCTGCCAATAGACACATACCAGAGTCTGCTGCACAGGGTGGGCGCTGCAAGATGAGTAGTCTTAAATGTCGAGTATATCCCAAACTCTTTATTTTAACTGGAAAAGTTGGGGGTCTTCTATGGCCGGTTGTCTTCTTTGCCGGTAATTTATTTGCAGTTATTTGTAAGGTGTCCTCCCTCAGCCTTCCCTCTTTGCCCACCTTCCTGCAACTCTCCCCTTCCTCCTTCTACCCCTCTATCCTTCTACTGAGGTGATTTAACCTAGGGCCTTGTGCACTCTAGGCAAGTGCTCTACCATGTAAGTATACACCTAGCCCTTTGAATTTTTTTTTTAACCTAAGATTTTTAAAGCACTCTTCATGATAGAAAATTAAATATTTATAAGTTACTCTGTGTGTGACTTATGATAATTATAAACTATATTTTGTAAATTTATTAAATATTATCATTAAAATCATAATATGAATTCAGTTATGTTTAAGAGCTTAATATTTCTAATTAAGGAAACTCTACTTAGAGTAGCCCTGCCTATACTTGAGAAGGGTGTTGGCCAGAGGAATAGAGTTTGCTATTTTAATTAAGATTGTGTGGGAAGATGTGAATTAAGATTTGAGGGGGAAGGAGGAGACAAGTAGCATTTTGTACCAAGGAACAGTTAATGTGGATGATTGTTTTTCTTTTTTTAAAACACAAAATAACATTAAACAATTTAATGGCTACTGTCTTTTTATATACATTGTCATATATATGTGAGCATAAATCATGGTTGAAAGTAAAATATGACTCCTGCTTAGGCAAGCCTATATGGCCCAGGAACCTTGTTCCAGACAGCAGGCATCTACCAGCCTCCTAAAGCAAATCTCTTCACAGATCCCAGGAATTTTGTCTTAAGAATCAAGCTAGGAAAGTCACCTGCACCAAATAAGGAACAGAGGGTTCTGTAGTTTAGACTGACCTATGCTTCTTGCCCTGTTGCCTGATACCAGGAGCTCAACTCTCACTGTATCATGTACAAAATGTGAGTCCCAACACCATCTTAAGTCTTCATGTACACCTAGAAACCTGGATGCAGACACCAGGACCCTACCAGCCTCTTACACCAGGCCTGCACAGTTTCCATTTATTCCACACAGGATACCGCTCTGTATGTCTTTCACCAAGTAGCAGATCCTGGCTTTTCCTGAATTGGCTAATCTACACTGGCCAGGAACAATGTTATTAAACTTAATATTTTCCTGAATATTGTGAACAACTACAGTGAAAGAGGAAAGGTGACTTGAACCATAAAAAGGAAGGGAGGGAGGGAGGGAAGGAGAGAGGGAATTAAGAGGAGAGGAGGTAGGAAAAGAGAGATTTTTAGAGACTTTGAAAACTATTTTATCATTTCTCTTCATTAAATTTACCTCATGATAAATGAAGGTCTGTATAAATAAAAAAGAACTATATCAAAGATCCAACCTATTCGATAAAAGTTGCAATTAAAAATTGACAGAAAGGGAAAAATAGATCAAAAGATGATATAGCTTCAAAGCTGGAAAATAGGGTCATTTGGTTAAGTCAGGTATGTTTTCACTTCCCACAATCCCTCTGTTGGAAAAACTATCTCTCTAGCTTTAAGTATGACTTTAAGAAACTTAAAAGAAATCATCTTAAGACAAAAGCTGTTCCCAAAAAGTAAGTAGATGTTACTTTTAAGATTCAAGGTTAGAGCTGAGCTGAGCTTCCTGGTGGCACTCAGAGGAAGGATAGCAGGTTACCAAGAAGAGACTTGATGCCCTATGAGCATATACAGGGGGAAGAAATCCCCCTCAGGAATAGTCATAGGGGAGGGGAATAAGGGGAAAATGGGAGGGAGGGAAGAATGGGAGGATACAAGGGATGGGATAACCATTGAGATGTAACAAGAATAAATTAATAAAAAATAATAAAAAAAATTCAAGGTTAGTGTGATTTGAAACCCAAAGAATACTGGATGTTTGATGGTTGAAAGCAAATTTGACAGACACTGTCAGCTTTTTGAGCAGAATGCCAAGAGTCCATTCTGACAAACTCCAAGCAAAGATGTAGGAAACCTTGAATAAAGGATCATTTTTTTTTCCTTGAGAACTGAACTTAACCTCTTTTTAAAGTCAAGGACCACTTTAATCTATTGAATTAATAATTGTTATCAAGATGTAGTTTAATAAAATGAAGAAATGGATATTAAAATTTAATATTATTAAAGCTATAAACAAAAAGCCCTTATAAATGCACTAGATGCTTTTGTTTGAGCAAAGCAAAATGAAAATGGGAGACTCTTCTCTTTCTTTTTTTTTTTTTTTTTTTTTTGATTTTTCGAGACAGGGTCTCTCTGTGTAGCCTTGGCTGTCCTGGACTCGCTTTTTAGACCAGGCTGGCCTCGAACTCGCATTGATCCACCTGCCTCCGCCTCCCAAGTGCTGGGATTAAAGGCGTGCGCCACCACGCCCGGCTTCTCTTTCTTATTATAGTTTATTTTATAGAGCAAACAATGAAATAGAAAACGGAGCTGTGCCACTTTGGCTACACAAAGCTTACATGGGAGGCACACTGACTTGAAGCTCAGTTGTCAAAATACGGCCGTCTGCAGGCCACTGTGGACATAAGCACAAGCAGCAGCTACGTCACTGAGCTTGAAGGGAGGCATGTAAAGGAAGCAAAGATTTTGGCCTTTCTAAGCCACTTATGGTTTCAAGAGCGTCTACTTATCAATAGCTTCAAGTGGCAGTACTCAAACATAGCTGAAAGACTAGCACTAAATGTTGACATTGAGAAATTCCAAAATAAATATTAGGTAGTAGGTCTGATGGTGAGGTATGTATACTAGCTATGGTCTGTGTATCAGCTATGTTTTACTTTTTATAACCAAACCAAATAAAACAAATCATCACCATAACCAAAAGATAGATATGGATACAGATACAGATATAGTATAAGTAGAGATATAGTATAGATACAGATAGATATAGATATAGATGATATAGATATAGATATAGATATAGATATAGATATAGTTATAGTTATAGTTATAGATGAAACCAAATCTGATGGGGAAAGTTTATATATATTTTAAATGATTTTTCCCCATCTGGGCCAAAGACCATCTAATAAAAACTCCAAATCAGACATGAGAATCCTTTTGTGTTGTTAGTTAGGGCTGACACAAAGACCCCCAAAACATAGTCTATTTCTATTGTCTTTAGTTATCCCTGAGAAGTGGAAGGTAAGTTCCTACTTCTTACAGCACCAGATACTTCGGAAATAAGCCCAAGAGGCTCCTGATCTGAGATGGACCTGAAAGCCTTCTGTCTGAGAACTGGCATATAGGATATCAGGATGTGTCACACACACCTCCTAGGAGAGAAGAAACCAGGACTCTGTTGGGGGATGGTCTTATGTATTTTGATTCTAATTAATAAAAAGTCATCCCACCTGGGCAGGGCAGATGAGATAGGTGTGGCTAAGGGTCCTAAGGAGGAGAGAGAGGAATCCTGGGAAGAGGAAGAAAGACCGCCACTAGGAGGAAGGAGAAAGGCCTGAGGAGAGGAGAGGAAGGGCACCTTAGGTAAAATGGAGGAGAAGCACAGGGTCAGCGTGAATGGAAATCTGGCCCAGATGAAGAGCATTAGCAAGTATTTGGGATTATGGATGGGAGATAGCTTGATAGAAATTATTGGAAGCAGATGGCATGGGATTGAGGCAAGGATCCCATGCCTGCCCCACTATGATAAGTAGTTTGGAGGTTTAATGTCTGTCTTGCCCTCAGTTAACTGAGGATATTTTAAAATATAACAAGTGTCAGTGTCTTAATTGATTGCTAGCCGGGCCTACTGATAATACAGAAAAATTAAAAACAATAACACTCCTACCTATTTATGATTTCTATGAGCCACATTAATTACTAGCATGGCACAATAACACTAAGGATATAGTAATGCATAATCCTTGCCAGCTTTCTTTTTTTTTCTTTTTATTTAATTATTTTATTCAGATTACAACTCAGTTGTTATTCAATCACTTGTATCCTCCCATTCCTCCCTCCCTCCCACTTTCATCCTATTCCCATCCCCTAGGTCTATGACCAATGGGGACCTCCTGCCCCACGATATGATCATAGGCTATCAAGTCTCATCTTGGTAGCTTGCTTGTTCTTTCTTTGAGTGCCACTAGGCCTCCCCACCAAGGGGAGGTGGTCAAATATGGGGCACCAGAGTTCATGTCAGAGTCATTTCCCACTCTCCACCTAACTGTGGAGAATGTCCTGTTCATTGGCTAGATCAGAGTAGGAGTTTGATGTTTACTACTTGTATTGTCCTTGATTACTATAATAGTTTGAGCAGACCCCCCTGGGCCGTGATCCACCGGTCACAATGTTTCTATTGTAGGTTTCCAGGACCCTCTGGATCCTTCTATTTCACTTTCTCCTATATTTCTCTTACCTAGAGTCTCAGTAGGATGTCCTCACATCTATACCAATCTCCTGGTAAGAGAAGATTTTCATAGGACATGTCTTTTGGGATAGTACCCAATTATAATTGAGTATATACCATGTGAGTCTTTCTGCTTCTGGGTTAACTCACTCATTATGATCATTTCTAGACCCATCCATTTGTCCACAAATTTCAAGATTTCCTTGTTTCTAATGGATGAGTAGTATTCCATAGTGTAAATGTATCATGGTTTCTTTATCCATTCTTCTACTGAGGGACATTTAGGCTGTTTGCAATCTCTGGCTATTATGCATAAGGCTGCAATGAACATGGTTGAGCATATGTCCTTGTTGTGTGCTGGAGCATTTTCTGGGTATATTCCAAGGAGTGGAATAGCTGGGTCTTGAGGAAGCCCTATTTTCAGTTTTTTGAGAAAGTGCCAGATACATTTCCAAAGTGGTTGTACTAGTTTGCATTCCCACCAGCAATGAAGGAGTGTTCCCCTTTCTCCACATCCTTGCCAGTGGCATGTGGTGCCACTTGAATTTTTGATCTTAGCCATTCTGATGGGTATAAATTGGAATCTCAGTCATTTTGATTTGCATTTCTCAGATGACTAAAGACGTTGAGCATTTCTTTAAGTGTTTCTCAGCCATTTGATAGTCCTCTGCTGAGAATTCTCTGTTTAGTTCTGAGCCCCGTTTCTCAATTGGGTTATTTGGTAAAGTGGTATTTCATTTCTTGAGCTCTTTATATATTTTCAATATTAGACGTTTGCCAGATGTAGGGTTGGTGAAGATATTTTCCCAGTCTGTAAATTGTTGCTTTGTTCTGTTGACAGTGTCTCCTGCCTTACAGGACCTTCTCAGCCTCATGACGTCCCATTTATTAATTGTTGACCTTAAGGCCTGGGCTGTTGGTGTTCTGTTCATGAAGTTGTCTCCTGTACCAATATGTTCCAGGCTCTTCCCCATTTTTCTTCTAACTGATTTAGTGTCTCTGGTTTTATGTTGAGGTCTTTAATCCACTAGGACTTGGGTTTTGTGCATGGTGACAAATATGGGTCCAATTGCATTTTTTTTTAACATGTAGACATCTAACATCCAATTAGACCAGTACCATTTGTTGAAGATGCTATCATTTTTCCATTGAATAGATTTGGCTTCTTTGTCAAAACTCAAGTGACCAAATGTGTGTGGAATCATATCTGGGACTTTGATTCCATTCCACTGATCAACCAGCCTATTGCTGTGCCAGTACCATGCTGTTTTAATTACTGCTGCTTTATAGTACAGCTTGAGATCAGGTATGGAGATTCCTCCTGAGGATCTTTTATTGTATAGGATTGTTTTAGCTATTCTGGGTTTTTTGTTTTTCCATATGAAGTTGAGAATTGATCTTTCAATGTCTTTAAAACATTGTTTAGGTATTTTGATAGGGATTGCATTGAATCTGTAAATTGCTTTTGGTAAGATGGTCATTTTTCCTATGTTAATTCTACTGATCCATGAACAAGGGAGATCCTTCCCTCTTCTGATGTCAACTTCAATCTCTTTCTTCAGAGTTTTGAAATTTTTTTCGAAGAAATCCTTCACTTGCTTGGTTAGAGTTACTCCAAGATATTTCATATTGCTTGTGGCTACCTTGAAGGGTGTAGTTTTCCTAATTTCTTCCTCTGCATGTTTGTTACTTGTATATAGGAAGGCTACTGACTTTTTTGAATTAATTTTGTATCTAGTCAATTTACTGAATGTGTCTTTCAGCTGTAGGAGTTCTCTGGTAGAATTTTGGGCGTCACTATCATATCATCTACAAATAGGGATAATTTGACTTCTTCCTTTCCCATTTAGATCTCCCTGATCTCCTTTTGTTGCTTATTGCTCTCCTGGCTAGCTTTCTAAGGAGACATAGGACAGGTTTAAACAAGCTTGATACTAGAAACTTAGCCAACTAACAAAGCTAGGAAAGTCTTAGATCTTGAAGGAAAACCAATAATCCCACTTTCCTAAACCAGTGCAACTGCTAACTACATTCTAAATATTTGCTTTTCTACCAAGAGCTAATTACAGTTCTTATCCTTTATCAAAGAAACTTCCCTTTTCAACAGATGGAGATCATTACATAAAACCATAAAGAATGAAAATTCAGAGTGGTAGAGCCCAGTCTCAGTGGATACATCTACAAAATAACTCTCATACCTAAGACTCAAGAATCACTGCAAAAGAAAGGATGGAAAGATGATCAGAGTCAAGGATCAAAGAGTTTGCTGAGAGATTGTGTCTCCCAGTAATGTCAGAAGCTACACCAAATGTTACTGCCTAAACATAGCTAAACAACGGCAACAACAACAGATATGATAAAGTGGATTGGGGCAAGAAAAGGAGGCCTCAACCCAATACATAGAACTATAGTCAACTAATGTTTGCTAGAGCAAGAGAAATAGTATTCCCCTGGGAAGAATGCAGTTGGCTATCAAGACCAAATGATCACCCTGGAAACACGTACACAAGTAATATTATATAGACTGAGCTGGGTGTATTTATGTAATTAAAAAAATATATGTACATACATCTATGGATTTACCAACAATTAATGGGAAAAGGCTGTGAATCTGAAAGAGAGCAAAGAGGGGTATATGGCAAAGTTTGGAGGGAAAGAAGGAAAAGGGGAGACTATTCAATTATATTATGATCTCAAAAATAGAAGAATCAATAAAACTATTTGGAAAATAAGACTGAAACAACAACAATAACAAAATGAGGATTGCTTCCACCAACTGGAAAGAGGCCTCAGAAAAGAGTAGAAAACAACTTGTTTCTTATTCTTACATGGCTTCCAGGGTGTTTCCTGACTGGAGCAGTTGAGGAAGGATGAAAGGACAGATGAACAGACATAGGAAACCTGGCATCTGGTAGACTAGGTTCTCTGATAGAGAAGCCACAGCATCCCTGCAAGTTCAGTGCACTCATTAAATGTAGTTGAATGGGAAGGCAGAGCTATTACATACAGCTAAATAAGGAGCCAGATTCAGCTAATCTGAGTAGGTATAGTCTTTGTTGGGGATCAGTTTTTAGGCCACAAATATCTATGCGGTTGAGAGTACGATGGACATTTTCTGTACCCACTATTTACATTTGCACTCTGACTAGAGGAAGGCCTCGCCGTCTCTCTGATCCTCACCTGAGAAGTCTTTGCTTGTTTCATGGGTCTGAGTCTCTCATTCTTGACACAGTTCGAGTCAACACCGCTCACCCACTCATGCTTCACACACTCAGGACTTGCTCTCCTCCCATAAACTTCTTTTCAATGACTGCTTTTAAGAGTAGTTATAAATTTTTACTTATTCACATTTTGATGAAATGGAAATTATTTTAATATGTTAGATATGTTCCATTTCAGCAGACTGTTAACTAAAAATGGAAACTTAAAAATGACCCCCAAGAATATGTTTTAGTAAACTCCGTTTTTGATTCATTAAGAATTTCATACATGTATCCAAGGTATGTTGATTATATTCACCCAAAGTCTTTTTTTCTTTTACCTTCCAGATCTACCTACCCTTCTTTATTCCATCCTTCCAATTTAATTTCATTTTTTAAAAAAAGTTACATATTTATTTTAGGTTGAACACATGAATAAAAGTTGATCCTAGGGCCTCATGGATTCTAGGCAAGAACTCTATAACTGACTATATCTCCACCCCAACCCCCAAGCACAATGTATTCTAAATAAGTTTTGTTAAACGATGCTTAGAAATCACAGTGAAATGTAAGAGATAGCTGTGGTTTTAAAGCATACTTTTTCAAAGTGCCACACTTCATGTTTATATTCTGAACATTAAATATTTTTCTATGAGAGTGAAGCAAAATCACCTTCCTATCTTGCTGACCTTGTCCTCTGTCTGTAGATTAAAAAATCAATTCAAGTGTCTGCAGTCAATTAAGACGGTGATATCCTATAGAGAAGGTTGATTATTTTCTTGCTGATTATATTGCCTTCTTTAGGAGCAATGACACATCCCATGGCAGGCAAAACATCTTTGGGGAACCACTATTCTCTCACAGGAAATTGTTTTGAAATTCACAGAAACCAAAAGTCAAAAACGTTTCTTAGTAAGGAGAGGAGAAGGTTTTAACAAGGTAATAAAACCAAACCACTGTTGAAATTTCATCTTGACATCTCCCCCCATACCTACATAGTGGGGCTTGCTTCAGATTTAATAGGGAAACATGCAAAAATTCTCTGCAGTTAAACTCTCTGCCAATCCAATACATCTTTTATTCAGATGATTTACTGACCATAATAACCTTCAGATATTTCTTCAACACTACCTCTGTCCAAATACTCCCAACCTTTTTCAGAAAACGACTATTCTCACCCTGCAGTTAGTCACATTGAATGGGTCCTGGGTTTCCCAAGGTGCAGCCATGCTTTTCTGCTGCACAGAAACATCATAAACGAGTATCTAGGGATTTGGTATTCTTAAGAGTCGTTTCAGTTGTAGTATCTTGGGGAATTATGAAAGACCGCCTGTCAGGTCTGGTTTTGGAGACAACATGGCTACAGAGCTGAATCCTGGTGAGTAACAAAATGGAGTAATTACATTTGTGATGGAAGATAATGCAAAGCCAGAGTCAGAGGAGAAGGAAGCAGAAAACTTCCAACGCTGGCCAAAAAGACAAGGGCACAGATAGTAATCATATCACCCAATGGAGCTAAGAAGTCCTGTTCTCCTACCTTTATTATTTCTTATGTGTCGCTTTCGGTGAGTAACATCCTCTCTAGTCAAGTCAGTCTTTTGTAGGCTTACTGGGCACCTAACCATGAGCAGATGTCACAGCTCTACTTAGAGTCTACTGGACCCGCCTTTCTCCTTTCTGACTGGACACTTCCATGTGTGTTTGTAACCTGGAATAGTTTCTTCCTGTGCCAATAGAAAAGCCTCTGACCATGAGATCATCCACGGGATGTTGTCAATGGGCAAGTACTGGGCAAGCTTCCCAGCTGACTTTCTAGTCTCTCAGCAGTGGTACACATTTAGGTGCTTACTGTATACTTGTAGGAACTGTTGCTTCTACTTTATGTGAGAAGCCTCACAGTAGAAAGCACATGGGCTAAACAGCTCTTTGATTCTAAGCTCATCTCCAGCACCTTCTTCTCTAAGGAATAATAGTAAGATTTCTGTGTATTGAGACATTTACGACCTTATTAGAAATGTGGGAATAGCATCAACTTCCCTGTGTTGTGTGTGAGTTAAATAACAGCGCAGGTCTTCATTCCTATGTAGTATGGGGAAATGTCTCATCTGCCCCCTTTTCTTTTCCTTTCTTTTTAATTGATGGTTTTTTTAGGAGACAAAGTTGGTTCCCTTTGCTTTACTTCCTGTCCTAGCAAATAGATGCATTATGGGCTGTCACCAAAGTGCTTCTGTGAGTGACTCAGTCAGCTGGCTGTTGTGGGGTGTCCCTGATAGCCCTCGATTGCTTTCAGTGGCTGTAAGGAAAGCATGCTTAGATGTACTAGAAGAATTCCTCACAAAATCCCAATTGGGTCTTAGCTATCATTTTTTTCAGTATGGGAGAACATGTGCTTATGTCTTTAAAAGGACCAATAAAACCACTATCTTCATCTTAATATATACTGCTTTATATAATGGGCATTTATAAACTGGACATGCACAGGTCAAAGGAACAAAACTGTCATGGAGGCACAAACACCTTGCATGACCTGGATGGCTATAGGGCTTTCCTCCTGTAGCACCTCACTATTGTGTCCTGCTTGATAAATCGAGAATTTGTGAAAATTGAGATATTATTTTGTAATGTATCATTACATTTCAGATATCATTCAGAAACTCATGATTATTTGTAAGAAGTAAATATGCAATTAGCCTTGGCCATTTATTTCTTGTATTGATGTAATGCTACTTAATTAAAGACCAGGAGACCACATGGTGGAGAAGCCACCAGTCAGTGCCCTGGGCTAATGCAGCAATCTGCAGTGACTCTGCTTGCTTGCAAACACTGAAGTTGGGTTCCACTGCATGGACCCTTTTGCTAGGGCCAAGAAATTGCATTGCTAATTCTCACTGGCTGTGCTGGATCAGGGAGCACAGGGAGAGTCCTGTGTGACAGTACTCTTTCTGGTTGGGGTTAGAGATTTCATTAAATTGTAATAAATATTTTAGAATGTTGAACTGTTTGCAATAGAACAGGTATGTAGGTGTAAACACTCGGTTTCTAATGATTCAAAACTTGATGGCAGTTTAGATGAGCCACAGCTTCTGTAGTGACTGGTTCTCTGTGGCCTGAGAGGCTCCAGGAGCTTTCCAGGAGCTATTGCTCCTCCATAAGTAGGTGAAACTGGAAGGTGATGATGAAAACTGAAGAGTCGGAAGTGAATCAATAGGACTCAGTGGAGTGTGCTTCTTAGGCATTGGAGAAGGATAACACAGGAATGCATATTGCAGCCTATCTCTGCAGTTTGACAGAAAGTGCAACCTCATCTGGCACTGCATTGTGAGGTGGGACTTAGGTAGTTATGGGACACATGAAATCAATACCTTAACCTACCTCTCCCTGGGTCAGGCTCCCATTCTTCTGTTCAATTCTGGTTAAAAGCATGGACTGTGACAAACACCCATTCATCTGTGCAAAACAAATGGCTGCACTGAAAATTCTAAATAAGAGTCTGGCTAGGTATCCTGGCGCATGCCTTTAATCCCAGCACTTGGGAGGCAGAGGCAAATGGATCACTGTGAGCTCAAGGGCAGCCTGATCTACAAAGCAAGTCCAGGACAGCTAAGGCTAACACAGAGAGACCCTGTCTCAAAAAACAAAAACAAAAAACAACAACACAACACACACACACACACACACACACACACACACACACGGGGGGGGGGAGAGAAAGAGAGAGAGAGAGAGAGAGAGAGAGAGAGAGAGAGAGAGAGAGAGAGAGTGTTTGAAAGTTCACCTTTGCTAAAGGAATGTCCCGTTTTGAATACACCATGCTTGGTACAGGGCATCATTTTCTGTTATGAGTTTGTGGCTATAAAATAATTAACAAAACATCTTATATGTATATTTATTTTCTACTCCATACTTCTGTACTCCATTTTCTCCTCCGGTAGGCTATTTTCTTACAAATAAATCTGCTGAAGATGTAAAAAAAATAAAATCTTGATGCTTCACATATGAGCAACCTATATGTTCAGAACACGTGGGCTAGGATAAACTTGCCTTTACATGTGTTTTTAAAACCTTTGACTTCTGCTAATTGAATATTATCTCCAAACTACTAACTAAGTTTATATAAATAGGGTAAAGAGAAAAATTCAACTTTATACTAACTAGGAGTTGGTTATATGGCTATTTTTAATCACTGTCCTATAATGTAATCAATTATATATTTGAGTGGATATTTCAGTCTGTCTCAAAGATATGGAAACATAGTCTGCCTGAGTAGGATCCTTTCATACATATAAATCATATACTCAGAGGTTTAAATTAGATTTTTTGTTGTTTTTGAATGTTTCATTAACATTTTTACATATATATGTATATATAATAAGCTACATAGAACAAGAAGAACCATAAAATAATCAGGAATTATATTAATGTTACATTTATAGTGCTTTAGCTATTTGTATTTGACAACCTTGAAGAAAACATTTTCCTGTCTTGGAAGATTTATCTTTAAAGTTTATAAGGTGTGCTACAGAGAGACAACATCATTGAATTTTATTTTTTGAAAAAAACTGCTAATGTGATCTACATAGCAGGTTATTTAAAAAAATAGATTTTGACAATTTAAGACAAATTTAAATAAGCCTTCATGAAAGACTTCAAAGATTTTAAAAAGATCACTATCCAGTGCACTACATCCTAAACACTGGAAAGTGTAATAGCACTTTGAATTTGAATCAGAATTGAGAGTGTTTCAATGCCACTTGAATTAGCCAATGACAGATCAAGTGGGACATTCATTTGGGTAAGAAACATCTGGAATAAGTGGTAAAATTCACTGAATTCTCTTAATGCATTTACCTCTTGACAATCTCACACATTATTGTATTTATTTTCTAAACATCATAAATCATTATGTCCTTTTGTAGAAGTTTTATGAACTAAATTTTAGTGATTACTTTTCAATTCTACAGGTGTATAGAATATCTCTGTGCAGAAATAGATTCTGCCGTTGACATAGCATAGTGCACATGATGAAAACTCAGGGAAAACCCCGCCTTTGGTAGTTTTTTTGTTGCTCACAAAACAAAACAAAACCAATAATCACCAAAACTCAGTGACTTAAGTATTACTTCTTTTCTTATAGCTATGTATGTCTGAAGACAAACATGAGTGTCACAGGGCTAAATTCAGTAAACTGACAGATCAGTAGAACTTTGTTCCTTTCTGGGACTTTCAGCAGGGCCACTGCCTTATCCTCCATCTTACTGGTAAAACTGAGGGCAAAGTGCATGACCTCCTGTTGACTGCCATTGCCTACCACTACATCTCGAGTCCATTTATTGGGCGGTGGCTTGTCTCCTCCACCTCAAAATCAGGCAACTGTCTGGATTCATGCTGTGAACAGATTGCTGCTGTTAGTGAGAGTGGTTTCCAGGTGAAAAGGCCTGGTTTGAGGGCACACTCACATGCTGTCCTACAATGTATGACACAGTGAGGAGACTTTTATTCAGATGCATCCTTTCAGATTGGGATTCACAGACTCCAGACCATGTGCTAAAAAAATATTTTTTTTGTATCAATTACTCAGTCTGTGGTAATTTGTAACATAGGATAAAATGGACAAAGTCAGCAATGACAGATTGACTTCCTTTCCCACTCTGCTTCACTCCTGTCCCTTACTGTCCCCATCTCTGTAGGTGAACAAGGAAAGGATTGGTTTTGAAGACCTTGTGTGATTTGGCCAGATGAACCCAGGTAATCCAATAGTGTCTTCCTTCGTAGTGTTTGGATCTCTAGTCACGCTTGGAGTCTACTTGCCGTATAAGGCATTGTAGTCACTGGCTCTCATTAACTTTAGTGGAAGTAGGGAGATGTTTCTGTTGCTAGTAATAAATTTTTTGAAAATATCTCTTGATCCTGCAAAGGACTAAACTTTGGCAGTCCTCATAGCAAAGTTAATAATATACTGGAAAATCATCTAAAATTATATACTTAACTTGTTAACATACAGTGTACATAGCCTGTTTAAGCATAAATTGGCTTTGAGAAAACAATATAACCAAACTTAATATTCTTTGGATTTCCTATGAAATTATCTTTTATAATATCAGCTAATGCCTAGATTTAACCTTTTTTTTTTTTTTTAAGTTTAAAATGTTTCTTTACTTAAATTTTGGTTCACACATTTCAACTCTTGATAGATGGGAAGTATCTTTATAAAATACCAAAAGGTGTTCTAGACACATCCAATAGAGTACAGTTTCAAAAATACTTATAATATAATTGTCTCATCAACATAAGCTGGCTTTAACCTTAAGCTGTGTCTCTTCCATGCCCCTCACCCAGAATAATCATTTACTAAGAGCAGCCTGAAGTTTGGAAGCAACTTTAAACAACAAACATGCACTATAAATGCTCTAAATAACATGTAAATATGGCTTCATATGCCTGTATTCCGTACTGAGTGCTTCTGAGGTAGTTTGGGTCTGTCCCATGAATTCTTTCCTTGTTAAGCTGGGGTACCATGATCTCTGGAAAGAATTACTTGGCCCCCTTCAATGCCATTTTTTCCTGTGATGCTCAGTAGAGAGCAAAGCGCTTTATTGAAGGCAGAGAAACATAGGGACGTACATGGGTAGAGTCACACTTAATAGTGTTGAGATTCAGACTCACACTATAGCTATACAACAGATAGGCAAGAAAGTACAGACTGCAGGCATACAGAGAAAAGGGAGAAAGTGGATAATTCAAATTTGGGCTCAGTATTGGTCAAACTAAAATAAGAGGAGGTGCTTGATTTTTTGTTTGTTTTTTAATCTTAATGTGAGATCAAGTCATATTTTCTCTGAGTTTTTGTTTCTCTTCATTTTCTTTAATGCATTAACTGGCACAATTGCTGTGCTTGCTATGCCTTAAAAGGCTTACATTAGGAAAGCTACATGAGAGAAAGAAGTAAGACTGCATAGTTTTAAGCAATGACAAGACGCACAGACTCATATGGGTTTCTGAGAAGATTGAGATGGCAGTGGTTTTAATTGAAAAGCCATTATCAAGGGAGCTTTTTAAAAAAGATGTATTTATTTATTTATTTATTTAATTAATTTATTCACTTTGCATTCTGATCATAGCTTCCTTCCTCCCCTCCTCTTAGTCTCCCTCTTACCCCGCTCCTCCCCAACTCCTCAGAAAATGGGAGTGCCCCTCCCAACCCACCTTAGCATATCAAGTCACATCAGGACTGAGCATATATCCTCTTCCCCTGAGGCCTGTCAAGGCAGCCCGGCCAGGGGGAAGTGATTGAAAAGCAGGCAACAGAGTCCGTGTCAGAGAGAGCCTCTGCTCCCCTTACTAGGAGACCCACATGAATCCTGAGCTGCCCAACGGCTATATCAGTGTACGGGGCTTAGGTTCTGTTGATACATGGTCCTTGGTTGGTGCTTCAGTCTCCACAAGCTCCCTTGGGCCCTGGTTAGTCAGCTCTGCTGGTCTTCTTGTGGACTTCTTGTGCCCTCTGGGTCCTTCTATCATTCCCTCCACTCATCTACAAACCTCCCTGCACTCTGTCCAATGTTTGGCTCTGTGTCTCAGCATCTGATTTGAATCATTGCTGTGTGGAGTCTCTCAGAGGACAGCTATGCTAGGCTCCCAGCTACAAGCATAGCAGAGTATCATTAATAGTGTCAGGAGCTGGATCTTTCCCATGGGGTGGGGCTCACTCAGGTTGGGGTAGGCATTGGTTGGACATTCTCTCAATCTCTGCTCCATCTTTATCTCTGCACATCTTGTAGACAGGGTAAATTTTAGGTCAAAGTTTTTGTGGGTGGGTTGGTGTTCCCTTCCCGCCCCTAGGAGTCCTGTCTAGTTAGAGGGTAACCTCTTCAGTCTCCATGACTCCTGAAACTAGGGGTCTCAGCTAGAGTCACCCCCACATCCTCCCAGTAGCCTACCCTGTCGTAGGTCTCCAGCTTATCAGAATGATGCCCCAACCCATGGTTTTTATTCTCTCTAGAAACCCTCTGTCTTCCAGTTCTGGTGCTCACAAGGTCTGATATCCATCCTCATTCTCTCTGGGCTCCCCCTCTTACCCTGTTCACTCTCTTCAACCACTTCCGCTGTCTATTCTGCGTCTTCTGTGTGAGATCTAAGCATCCTTTCTTGGATCTTCCTTGTTACTTATCTTATTTGGGTCTGTGAATTGTAGTATGGTATCCTGTGCTATATGGCTAAAATCTGAGCTTTTAAAGTTTTTTTCCCGTTTATTCATTTATTCATTTAATCACTTTATAGCTTGATCCCAGCCTCCTCCTTACTCTCTTTCTAGTACCACCCTCATACTCCCTTTGATTTCCTCTCCATCTTCTTAGAGAAAGAGAGGACCCCCAAGTGGTACCAAGGCACCCCCGGCACCTCAAGTCACAGCAGGACTAAGTACATCCTCTCCCACTGGGGCCTGATAAGGCCGACAGCCCTTCTAGGAGAAAGGGATCCAAAAACCCACAATAGAGTCAGAGACAGCTCCTGCTCCAGTTGTTAGGGGACAAAGAGATATGAATAGGGTTAAGACAACCAAGAAGGAATGAGGAAGCTTCTAGCAATGATCCAAAGTAGGAATCACATCCTCTTTCAACAGAAAGACAAGTGGAGAGAATTATGTTACAGGCAAAAGAAAGGTGTCCAGCTGTAAGAAATGATGGCAAAAGTGAAACTTTAGGCCGGAAGGACATTGAATGAAGACACAAGTAGTCAGTGGACATTAAAATATCAATGTCGCTTGTAGTCTGTTAACTCTGGTATACTCCCAGTGAGAAATCCAGCCACTAGCCAAGAGACAATGGGCTGTTTGAGACAGCACTTAGGGATCCACCTCACAGCCTTAGAGCGGTGAAAGAGATTGAAAGCAATGAATGTGCCTAACACAGGAGATCTTGGAAGAGAGAACTGGGTGGGTGGGTGGGGGGGGGGGGAGGAGAGGATAAAGTGGTGCTAGGAAGAGAATTAATCCACTAGACAGGCAAGAAAATCCTCTCAGAAAAATAGAAACCTAAAATAAAAGAGGAATTGTGTCATGCTGGTATCTTCTGCTAGAAAACTGCTCCAGGAAGACAGAATGTCAAGCGTTTGCACCTTGGGAAGAGAATGGCTTGTAGTCTTTGAGGAGTAAGAAGAGGCAGGTTTCCAAGGGTACAACTAGGGCGACTGGAGCTAGCCAGGTCAAGGTGGACTCAGATCGCTGATGGCACACACTTTAAGGCTGACTCTGCTTTTGCCAGGAGAAGAAGACACCAGCTGGTAGGACTCTGACACAGTCTATGCTTCTTTCAGCAGTAACTCTAGTGGAAAGATGTATCAAGTATCTACTGTCTGGGGCACCTGGATTAAGTTACTGCTTTCTTTCTTTGGGTCAGTATCACTACTCACTTTTAATACTTTTTACTATATTGGACTGTTTTAACAATTAAAGGATATTAATAAATATAGAATATTTAGTACAATGTGGTTCATTGCAAGTATTCATTGAGGCTTATGTTTAGGTGCTCAACATATGATATTTTGGGGGAATAAATCATTACCAGGGGATACTACAACACACTGCAAATCATTAGCCAACAACATATAAGTGATCAAAGAAGCCATATTTCTTACTCGGAAGCTTTTGAATAAAAATATTAAGAAAAGTGACATTTTCCCTGTCATTTCATTTTCAACCTTCCATATTACAGTTTCCAGATGAAATTTTTATTACTGACCTTTGTAGAAAAGATAGAGCTACTAGGAAATGCAGCTGTCATACTAGCTTTCACTTCCCTCTACCCTGGCTTCAACTGCTGCACTGTGAATGAGATATCAAACTGATTTATGCTAAAAAAAAAAAAAAAAAAAAAAAAAAAAAAAAAAAAAGAAAAGAAAAGAAAAGAAAAAGAAAAAGACAGTACTCCGAAATGTAATTCCTCTTTACTACAAGATATTGTAGAAGTTATATCTCAAACCCATCTACTCACAGGCCCTGAACAAACTAACAAAATTTGAGTAAGTCTGTTTCCTCCTGCTCTGTTTTATAAGATGGCCTTTCCCTTTGGGTTCTGTATTTCTAAAAAACAAAATTATCAGTGTAGATTCAAATAACAGACCCAGAAAATTTTGGTTTATACACTTGTAGGTATTCTGCCTCTTTAGCTGAGTAAGTGGCCCATTTGTTACTTGGGTTACTCCTGTGAACTTGCATAGCCACTTTGTATAACTGAGGAACCAAAAGGGCTGTAGAGATGTCAAGCCACAGAGATGGAGACAATGTAGGAGGAAAGATTTACATCCCAGGATGCATAGAGATGAGGTAGATGTGTTCAAATCTTTTCTAGGACTCAGTGTAAGAAGGCTTATTCATTTGTCTCTTCAACATGAGAAAGAATGGGGAAAATCTACAGATAGGAGGAAGAGAAGGCACAAAGGAGTTTAAGGCTCCAGTTGACAGTACAGCTTTGAAGATTTAATAATTAAAAGGCCAGGTACAACTGTTAATCTGAGTCTATATTTGAGTCTCCATTGCAGACAATTTTGACAGAAGGCCACATAATTATTAAATATTAGCTTTGCTATATTTAAAAATCATCATTTACTTTTTAAAACTAAGGCAAGAACATAACAAACTAATTGAAAATGGATAGACTTCACTAAATGATGTCACACTAGAAAAGGTCTTGTTTTCTTGTTTTTTTAAAGTAGCATTGTTTTCAATATAATAAATGTTCTTTTATAATTTCTTAGGATTCACACCTTAAGAGAAGTGATCTGTTAAAAACTAATAAGTCATTACAAACTGATGGCCATTTAAAGTGCTGGTACATGCTAAAATTACTTAGTTGTCACTTAAAATGCTATTTATTACAAAGCACTAAGAGAAATAGAAATGGATAATAACAGAATGTAAAATTATTTTAAGGATCTAGTTTTGGTGCAACAACTGTTGAGTTGCTGGCTGGTGATAAATGTGATCTGGGAGTCATTTCTTCATAAAATTATTTATATACTCCATCCACAGTACTCAGTCAAAGTTTTTCTATTAATATTTAATTTACAATTTGTTTCTGAAGCACTGAGAAAGCTTTTGATATAAAAAGTAGGGACACCTTTGCTCTTTAATCAGATTGACTTGAGTTTGAATGTGAATAATTCTTTCAGAATGTTATTTAAGTGCACCAAGCTGCAGTCCTTCACACACTAAGGGTGTTGATAACATGCATCTTAGATGACCGTGAAGACTGCAGGTCTGAAAGAAGCTCTCAGTCAGTGCATATAATTTCAGTTATTAATTTTTCATTTACTTAGCGATGAGAAACTTGGGATGTACAAGGCTCCTGCCAGGAAAGCTTACAAAAATAAAGAACAACAACAAAGATAACAAGAAAAACAACAAACAACAGCAAAACCAAAAAAAAAAAAAAAAAACAAAAAAACAAAAAAACAAAAAAATGAACAAGAGAACAGTGATATTTAAAAGATGAACCATTTTCTCTCAAACACTAAAACCAATGATCTCAGATAAATCCAATTTTTCTACAGATAAACTCAAATTTTTATTATTATGATATTAGCCATTGGATTAGCTATATGATGGCCATATTGTAAGCATACCAGACTTTATGGACTTGGATTTCTCTCTCCTACTTTTAGGAGCCAAAAAATGGATGTGTCATTCCTTCCTCATCCTTCTACTAACAATGCAAATAAGCCCTCAATTCCTACTTTGATTATTTCTTTATTGCTTGTACTCAGTAAAGCTTCTCATTAAAAAATGGAGAGCCAGAATGAGTGAACATTTTTAAAGAATGGATTCTTTTAAATTTATATTTTCAGTTGTTATTTTATTTTGGCCTCAAGACATAAAATGACACAAGCAAAAGACAGGTACAATTTTTTATTGCATCTAATTAATTATTTCAGTTATAGCTTATGTGGTAAATACTTCTTTTCAGGACAACTGGTAATATTAAGATAATTTTCTTTAACTGAGGTTATGGCTATCAGTTTTTAAAAAAATAGTTTCAAATATTGGGAGAACACATTTTACTTAAATATGTATTTGCTTATTAACTATTGGTGTTATGGAGTTAATTATCATTTGACTCAATCATCTTGTTATTGAGATAGCTAATAATACCCAATTTAGAGGTACCTGGAAAAGACACTTAAAGATAAGGTCACAGCTTAAGATTTTGGGGACTCTGAAAGAGGTCCAGGGCGAATGTACATGCCATTTATCCTCCTGTGGTGCCTCATAGAGAATAGAGGGAGAACTGCATCTCCGGGATCTCCAAAATGGCTACTTGTACATACTGTATAAATCAATTTATATATGAATTCACTCATATAGTCCAAAATGAGTGAGACAGATGACTGAATTAATGGCTTACCAAAAGTTAGAGTGAGTGAGCAAATTCGCATTGTTTCCTCCATTTCATCAAAATAACCAATGAGTAAATTAAAATTCTGAAAGAAATGTCTACAAAGTCCAACTTTACACAAATGAAAGTTGATTTTGTTTTAAATGTGCAACAGTAACAGCATAGTTTTATAATTTACCATAAGTTGTCATTCCTCTAACTTTAAAATAAGTCTGAAGTCTTCTGCTTTGTTTTGCTTTAGATTTATTTATTTTATTGTATGAGCATGAATGTTTCAATTCATGTATGTGCATGGCACATATTCCTGATCATAGCTGAGTCCAGAAGAAAACAGCACATCCCCCTGGAACTGGAGTTACAGTCTGTTTGTGAGCTACCATGTGGGTACTGGGAAACTAACCCATGTCCTTGCTAGAGCAGCCATATGTGTAACCACTGGGTCATCTGTGCAGCCCCAGAGCCCACTGTCCTTTATTTTGCTTTCATTTGATTTTTCCTCATGCCCTTGGTGTTCTTCCTTCCCTGCTTGCCTGCCTTCATGCCCTCCTGCCATTTCTTTCTTTACTGTGTAGACCACAGAGAAACCGACAGATGAAATGGCCTAAGAAATGAGATGTCAGCTATGCAATAAACAGGTGACAGATAACTTTGTTATCTCTTATTGTATCTACCTTCAGTGTATTCTGTGACAATTTAACGCATCTTTCCTCTAGTAAGTTGCTGAAAATAGGGAAAATAAAGGATTCTTTTTACTTTAATATAAATAGACAAGCTTCTCCTGAATGTAGTCTTTAGAATTAGTGAAAGAACTCTACCATATTAATTTTATATGTAGCTTCTTAAATATATTAAGAAAACTCAATTTTCCTTTTATGTAACTTTATTACCTTTAAACACCACTTTCTCTTTCTTGGATGGGAAAACTGAGCCAATTTTCCCTGCTCTCCCAGGAATAATTGTACCCTATAATCAGACATACTTGGGTTTGAAGCCTGACACAGTGTCCTATTTTGCAAAGAAACCATGTTCACCATGGCACTTTCATTCATATATATTTATACTTTGTCCTTATTTGCTCCCTGTTTGCATATCTAACTATACATGGTTATGAAAGCTATGCATTAATATTTTTAAGGCAGCATAATTTTCCTTCTAACTCTTTGATCTATTTGACTACTTAAAGTTAAAACATTGTTGAGAACATAAAAAATAATATTTTCTGTATTGAATATGCCTCATTTCTAATTAGTGATGTTTTCCTACAAGAAAAAGAAACATGGCGGAACAATCATGAGCCACTTAACTAAAAAACAAAATGAAGAAAAAAAAAACACCCCCAAAACAACCACAAAACAAAATGAGTTTAAGGCAATATCTCTTAAAAGAGACATTCAAACATTCAGCCTAATTTTCAGTTAATATTGTTTCCCCAAACTTGAGCTGTTGAAATTGATTTGTATGAGGCTCATTTGATCGTATTACAATTAGTTACCTTATTTCAACTTAGATTTTATTATTTGCAGTCCCTTTCTTCAGTACTAACATGAATCTCTGTTAAATGCTTTGAGATTAACCATAGGTGAAGCAGGTCCTGACTTGTAGTAACTTACTTTGGATTGTGTAAAACTGTGTTGTTTTCACACTGCGCTGTGCCCTGCGAACCACATTTCATGGGCAGCTCTTGACTCCATTTTGAGGATGGAGGATGACTGTGTACCTGCTTAGACATGGGAATGAATCAGACTGTATTCGTCACTCACACAACACAGACTAATAGATTACTTATCCCTCAAAGTAGAAAGAGTTCATTTTCTACATAAGTTTATTGAGATGAACTGGCAAGAGTATGTGCAAATATTAAAATCATACCAGAAACACCAGGCCTATAGGACTTATCAGACACACAAGGCCTGACTCTTTTCCCTGGATCCTATAAGGAGGTTGCCTTCTAGCAAGGCGATGGTGATAACCTCAGTGATCACTCATGTGTGTGTGTGTGTGTGTGTGTGTGTGTGTGTGTGTGTGTGTGAGAGAGAGAGAGAGAGAGAGAGAGAGAGAGAGAGAGAGAGAGAGAGAGAGAGAGAAAGAGTGTATGCATGTCAAGGAATGCACAGCCAAAGATCTCTGAACTGCTCTGAACTGTTTCAGACACGTCAATTCGGCTTGCTCCTGGTCCCTGCTGGTGGTGCAGCCTACTCACTTGCTGTCTGATAATTGTCCTGTTTACCTATCTAGACTATTGTTCATCCATTTGACCATTTCATTATCTGGACTCAGCCCTTCCCTATTGCCTACATAGCTGGATTCAGCTTTCCAGCTCAACTTTAACCCTACCTCCTGATTCTACAGCAGGCAGTTATAGCATCTTCTTCAGAATCTTCTACAGCTTGAGTCTATTTGATAATTTATATTTATATTTCAATCATTCTCCCAATTACTCGGGCCTTGAACACTTTTTGAACTGTTCTGTAGTTCTTTATCCTTCACAGTCATCCAGTAAGCTACACACACACACACACACACACACACACACACACACACACAGACACACCACACACACACGCACATGCACACGCACACACACACATGCAAACACAGACACACACTCTATGTAATGTGTGATGTGAGCTAATTAAAACTGAAATAAAACAACTTGTATTTGCCTTGGCCAGTACTATCAAGGAAATCTGGACTCTGGTGAATCGCTGCCCATATGACTGTTCTACCTTGTGGATTTATTATTAAATAAACCCTAGTGGAGGATACGGAGGCATCTGCTTATGTTTTTGATATAGCATACTCTCCATGGGAGCTGTGCATCACTGAACTGCCATGAGTAGTACTAGTGTACTCTATGCTTATTATGAGTTTGGGATTAGATGTATCTTCCCCAGAGCAGTTTCTATTATTTCCATCTTAAGTGATAACTGATGTTTTTAACCTCACAGATAACCTACAGGTACCATGGCAACAAAGCATCAAGCAGTCATTATCAGTCCTTTCTCACCTGAAAATTCAAGAACTTGGCAACTCCAATTTAAATGTCAGCAATATTTAAGTTGTTTCTTGCTTTATATGTTTTAAATCTTTACAGGAAAAATGAAAGTTAATTGACCTGAGTCCACGAGGAAGCACCATCATCTAATTTGGTTCAAATTTGTGTAAAGCGATGCATGTGACCTTAAGTATTCAGCTGGAAGGCACATACTAGGATATAATTAAATGAAAACCTAATAATTATCCAGTTAACAAGTAGGTTCACAACTATGTAGAAAGAATATGACTTTCAATCTCCTTCCTAACACACCTCAGGTCATGCTGAGCTTTGAAGAGAGTGGATTTGGTTGGGTGATGCTTAAGGTTCTTTCTCTTCTACCACTAACTACTTATATAATCCCAGGAAAGTCAACTGATTCTGAATACTACTTCTTTCATTTTGAAAACAAATAACAGTATGTCTACATGATAGATTATGGCTAATTCTTTTCTTTCTTTATGATCCTTTCTCTAGCCTTCCCATACAGTAGCATGGGCTACTAAGATCCTTGGTAGACAATTTAATATTTCTCAAAATGTTTGTTACAAAGCTTTGGCTTGGAATACAACAAACATCCGTGTACTTATAAAATTGACAGTTTACTGAAGTGTTGAAGGTAAAGGGGAATAAAAGAGACCAAAACTAAACTATATAAAATATCAGGTAAAAACAAGTTCTGTGGATGTAAGCTATGGAAAAGTTAGGGGAATGTTGGGCAAAAACTTATGGAGAGGCATTGATAAGGAGCCAAGGAAATGGTCCACACAAGGGGAAATGTATTTAAGGTATGTTAGAAACAGACACAAGTTAGGAATTTGGAACTTATAAGCAGAATTAAATTATAGGACCAAAAAAGTGGATAATATGAGACCTTGTGGAGCAGTGATTCTCAACCTTCCTAATGCAGTGTCTCTTTAATATAGCTCTTCATGATTTCTGACCCCAACCATAAATTATTTTTGTTGTTACTTCTTATCTATAATTTTGTTACTGTTATGAGCTATAATCTGTGTTTTCTGATGGTCTTAGGTGACCCCTGGTAAAGGGTCATTCTACCCGTAAAGGAGTCGCAATCCATATGGTGAGGATTTTAAATGTTTATTAGAATGAAAGAGTTAATCTTCCAGGAAGAGGATATGGTCTCATTTAAAATGTGAAATCACAGCTCCCCTGAGAACAGGGTATAGATGCATAGGAAGAACAGAGGGATAAAAAGTCAAGGTGGTGAATCTGGTAGTCTGATGGGCACAGGCTTGGGTGAAATACTGAGCAGCAATCACTTGTGCATCCTGGGATGCAGAACTAAATATATTTGTTCCTGGATTGACTGAGGGCACATGGGAAAGGGGTGAATCAAACAGACACTGAGGGAAATCAGTATTTGAAGGCGCCATCCAAACGGAGATGCTAAACATGCTGTGTTCATTGCACATTTCAGGATATATGAGCTGAAAACAATTTCCAAGCCTGCACCAGTCAGTCACCGGAATTCCTTTCCTGACACAGAGATTGATCCTGGTTGATACAGCATTTAGTATGTGGACTCTGGGTCAGAATGAATGCCCCTACAGGGGGAAACGGCTGTGAAATTGCTACTGTAGCAAAGTAGGAAGAGAGCCTCTCATGCAGAACTTAACCATATCCCAGTTGAAAACAGCTACTGATCACACTAAGGGAACATGGAGACCAACGACAAAGTTGCCCAGTTCTCAATGGCATTCTTTAATAGAGCCAATAAAAAGTAGATTGTGACAAGTTATACTGGCTTTGTTGCCAAATTACCACAGAGACGCCTGGTTTATCCAAGGCTACCATGAGAATTAAATTAGACAATGTATGGTAAAGGTACAAGATTTTGTAAGGTACAAGAATATCTGCAAACTGAAAACTTATGAATTAAAATTGCCTTCCAGGGTATATGGTCTATTCAGAATATAAAATTCATAGTTTCCTTTCTCTAGTTAGGCCTACTTTACAGTGCAGCTTAAATATATTTGTGGTTAGCTACTGTACAGAGAAAAATCAGCACACACACTGTCTGTCGGGGGTGGAGGGAGTTGGCAGTTTTACTGGGGGAATTGTACAGAGACAGGTTGAAGAGAAAAACATTCTAGAGGTGAAGGCAGAAAAGCCAGAGAACAAGGAGCCAGAAGGTTAGAAAAGATTGCTAGAAAGGGTGAACTTATTCAGCAGTAATTCTCGGAGGCTAAATGCATTCCAGGCCTCCATTAGATTCTACGGAAACTAGAAGCTTCTAGACTAGGCCTAGGTTAGTAGACAAAGGCAGTAAGCATCAGCAGTGAGAGTTACATCTGGTGAGTTAATGATACTTTTACAGGAGATGATCTGGGAAAATGTAGAGGATGGGAAACCACAATCAGAATATACTGTCTGAGAAAAAAAAATTGTTGTATTTTTTTTCAGTCAGGACTTTGTTAGATAACCTAGCTAGCAACAGTAATACTTGTTTTCTTGATCCTTGTAATGATATTTAAGATAAGCCATTTATCCTGAACTCATATATGAAAAAACATGAGAACCTCAAGTTTTAATAAACTACCAAATTAGCCTTACCCATACACACCCATATATATATATATATGCAGTCTGAAATATCAGCCTAAACATGAAAAGTTAATGATTATATAGACAACCATGAAAATGTAAGTCTCAATGTATGTTTCTTGTACTTTTTATGTAGCTCTTTTCATGTTTGCTTATTTTGACCTATTCTGGACTTTTAAATGTTTTATCTTATATTATTATTATTTTATGTGCATTTTTGTTTTCTAATGACAGGAAGTAAAGTGTAGATTTGAGTGGATGAGGAAATGGGAGAATCTGGAAAGAGTTAGGGGAGGGGAAACCATAATCAGAACATATTGCATAAAAATCTATTATAAGATAGATAAATAGAAAGAAAGAAAGAAATAGATAGATAGATAAGTAGATAAGTAGATAGATGATAGATATTTCCAGATATGGACAAAGCCTCAAGAAATATGTGTTCTTTAAGCTGACTCTTCTTACAAATGATAGTGTCTTTTGGTGAAAAGAAGCTTTTTTATTTCATAAGTTCCCATTTGTTAATTGTTGGTCTTAATGCATGCACTTTTTGGAGCCCTAGTGAGGCCCTTGACTCATTTAGGGTTGACTTTTGTGTAGGATGAGAGATGAGGATATAGTTCTCTCCTTTGTGCAGCAACTGTTTATTGAATAATCTGTTTTGTTCTCCAGTATGTTTTTGTTGAGCTCATTGTCAAAAATCAGGTAGCATTAAGAGTGTGGAATTACATGTGGGTCTTCAACTCTATTCCATTGATCAATGCGTCTTTTTCTATGCCACTAAAATTATGTTCCTGTAACACGACTTGAAATCTGGAATGATACATCCAGTCGTTTTTCTTGCTGTTGTTCAGGATTGTTTAGGTTATCATGGGTCTGTTGTATTTCCATACGAACTTTAAAGTTTTTAAAAATTTATAATTATTATTGTTTGTTTTTACTTTCCTTGAAAAATGTGTTGGAATGTTTGTGGGGACTGTATTGAAATTATAAGTTTCTTGTGCTATGGTTATTTTCACAATGTTAATACAACTGATGTATGAATGAGCTTTTAATTTTCAGGTACTGTCTTCAATGACATTTCTAGCATCTTCGAGGTTTCATTGTGCAACTCTTTCACTTCAGTTTTCTTACAAGCGTCATTTTTTTTTTTATAGCTTTGATGATGATCTTGTTTCTCTAATATCTTTCTCCGTATATATTGACAAAGATATATAAAAACTTCTGACTTTTATTTTTTGAATACTGTAATCTTCTATTTCGCTGAATGTTTTCATTATTCATAGGGATTCCCTGGTGCCATCTTTAGGGCCTTTAATGTGTAGAGTCATATTGCAAATAAAGACACTATGACTTCTTCTATTTCAGATCAGAATTCACTTTATGTCTTCCACTTTACTCTCCTATCTTACTGCTGTAGTTAAGATTCTGCTTGAGAAATCTGATAAAATGAAAACCTAAAATCAAGTTAAATGTGCATCTATTTATGCTAAGTTTGTTGATGTGTGGACAATTTCGAGAACTTTGATTAGCAGACAATTCTAGTGGAAATTGCTCTGTGGATCTTGATGTCTTGTTTGTTTAGAGATTTCTATTGCTCCTAAGTTTTTAGAATTATGAATGAATGGTAAGAAAGGAGTTTCCAGAGTGAGTGTTCATGGCATGCTTCTGGGAGAAAGGATGGAGGAGAGAAAGAACAGTACACATCCTGGGTTTTATAAACTTCACAACACAGAGTATTTAGCTGGACTTGAACACAGCACAGTGTGCTCAAGTAGAGCATCTTCAACTGGTAGACAACAAAAATGTGATTTCATATGTCAACTAAAAATATTTTAATTAATAACACTTGTGCTAAATGATTTGTATGCTTTCTAATTATCAATTTGTTTGTGCTAAAAGAAATTGAGGCCTTTAGGCTAACATAGTAAGAAAACATTTTTCTTTGCAATAAAACGCACAAATATTAAAAAAAAAATAACTTGAGTATAAGGAGACACGGTAGGCAACTTTGTCTTGATTTTGTATAAATGTTTTGAGCTTTTCTCCAATTAGCCTGATGATGACTCTCAGTTTGCTGTATCTTCACTTATCATGTTGAAATATGTCTTCTGTATTTCTAGCATACAATGTTTGACGTGTTAGAAAAGGAGGGTGGTAAGTCAGGAAGAGGCTGGGGAAAGAGTGAATAGGATCAACACACACTACCCTCCATTCTCAAAGATCTATACTATACTACACTATACTACACTATACTATACTATACTATACTATACTATACTATACTATACTATACTAATTATATTCCAGCTAAGCTCATGGCTTGAAGGAGTGTTGAGATTAGTTACATTGAATATTAACTTAGGTGAATCCTATTCTATTTCATATGTAATGCATACTTGCATTAGTGAATCAATTAACAAAGGAACACCATTTTGTTCATTTGATGACAGAGAAAAGTTTGACATAGTCTCACGACCATGTTCACCAGAAATAAAGCTTTTGAATGAATGATTTGAAAAAAAAAACAAGTATATATCCTAAGCCACACTTAGGTGTTTTGCTTTTTTTTCACTTTTTAAAAATTATTTATTAACTCATTCATATTACATATCAATTGTTATCCCATCCCTTCTATCCTCCCATTCCTCCCTCCCTCCCACTTTCACCCTATTCCTCTCCCCTATATCTGTGACTGAGGGGGACCTCCTCCCCCTGTATATGATCATGGGGTGTCAAATCTCTTCTTGGTAGCCTGCTACCCTTCCCTTGAGTGCCACCGGGCTTCCCCATCCAGGGGACGTGGTCAAATATGGGGCACCAGAGTTCATGTGAAAGTCAGTCCCCGCTCTCCACTCAACTGTGGAGAATGTTCTGTCCATTGGCTAGATCTGAGTAGGGGTTCGATGTTTACTGCATGTATTGTCCTTGGTTGGTGCCTTAGTTTGAGCAGAACCCCTGGGCCCAGATCTGCCTGTCATAATGTTCTTCTTGTAGGTTTCAAGGTGTTTTGCTTTTATGTGTGCATGAGTACCTTGTGTGTGCCTAGAGATGGTTATGCGTCACCATATGGATTCTTGGAATTGAACCCAGATTCTCTATAGCATAGAGTCTACAAGAAGAAGAAAGAATGCAAGTGCTCTTCACCACCGAGTGATCGTCTCAGTCCCCAACAATATATGCATGGACCTTAAATATTTTAGAGATGAGTGGTGTGTGTGTGTGTGTGTGTGTGTGTGTGTGTGTGTGTGTGTGTGTGTGTGTATGTGTGTGTATACAGTTTTGTGGGATGGTATCTTGAAGGCATATATCTATTACTAATAAAACCAATTGAAGTGCATTGATTTTATCTGTCATTATTTAATGTTAAGCGTCTGTATCATTCATCTTGTTCTGAAGAATTTCAAGTATTTACAAGGTTCATAGATTATTGCATCAAACCCTCATTTAGCCATCACTCAGCTTCACCATTCATTAACTCTCAGTGATTTTAGGCATGCATTCAGAGAATACATTTACTGCACTGCCTTGAATTATCGCTAATCAAATCATAGGCATCTTGCCTATTTTAACCATAATATTTTTCAGAATAAATTTCTAAACACAATGAAAGTTACAACATGATATAAATCCTAATATTAAACCTAGTAAAATTAAAAACAATAATGTTATTACACAGGGAATATAGCTCAGTTGAGAATGGCTTTGTCATGTAGAAATGAGAAACTAAGTTGTATTATCCAGATTCTACAGAGAAAACAAACAAACAAATCCTCAAACAGACAAAAATCATGGCATGGTGCTATGCTTCTAATATCTAAACTAGGGAGGTAGGATCAGGTAGATTGGAATTACTGGAAAAATCATCACTCATACAGATTTATTTTTGTGTATTATTTGAAATAGCATCCAAACAAGATATATGGGATAATATTTTTTAGAATCTGTTTTAATCCTCAAGAACATACCCAAATGTCAGTACATTTAGACAGGTGTACTTAGGGTAAAAAGTGGATCCTAACAACTATTATGGACAAATACTAAAGGAATTAGCAGAAAAAAAAAACAAGAAATCGATTTTATAGGCACTTTTAAGATCAGAAAAAAGTTGAAGAAACTTAGTAATATTTAGAGGGCTCTGTTTCGAAGCATCGGTCTCCAGGTAACTGTTCAACACACAGAGCCATCAACAAGGAATGGGTGCTTCTTGAGTATGAATCGTTCTCAGTAAAGCAATTCAAGTTCATTTTAAGAAAACCACAGAATTTCTTCTAAAGAAATAGAAAACAATAATGTCTTGGTGTGCTGCAGGGAAAAAACTTGAATCAAGTAAAATTTTATATTCTTTTCCTACTGTTATTTTATCTCTCTTTTCTCTTATTTACATTACATCTCCTATGAAACACATATATGAGTTTTTCATTATTTAGAGAATACTACAGTAGTTTCTGTAATTAAGTCTATCTAGATTAAGTCCTTAAATACTTAGCACAATGTATTACCCATAGACAAATGTAAAAATAATAAGTTTACCATTTCTAGACCAATATAGTTGTTAATTTCTGCACAATGCCAACTCAATGGAGTAAATTAGATAGTTTTTTCCCCAAAGTTGACAGCACAATTAAATTTATATATATTCCAATTATAAATGTATTTATATTTGTAGAAAAAGACCAAAAATAACTGTATGTTGGACATCAGTGGTGGCAATCCACCACTGGTGGATTTTTCAGAATCCATAGCTATCTAGACAAAACAATAGAGACATCAGCATTCTCTACTAAAAATAGAGGAATGTAATCCTCGGCAAGAACATGGGGCTGGGGGAGTCATAGGGCCTTGGAAGAACAATGTCATACTGTTACTTAAATACTTACCTTTATACCCTCAGATTAATGCAGCTCTCATTCTTCACTAGAGAAACTTTTTTTTTCTTTCTTTCTTTCTTTCTTTTCTTTTTTTTTTTTTTTTTTAATGAATGGTAGTTCATTACAGAGCCTGAGAACTGGTTAAAGTACAGAGAATAAGCAATTCAATGGAGCATTTATATGAAACCGCTCCACCTAAGGGAGCAGAAATATGATTAAGAGCCAGACGTTGGGAAGGAGTATTGTGAAACAGTGTCTTCGGGACAAGAGAAGGCCAATACATTTAGGAAGTCAGTAGCTGTGGTTGCCTGCACACAAATAAGACAGGATCAGTTGGCATGCCATCATGGGAGTTGGGGGTTGCGCCTAATTACCCACTCTTAGCTTACTTGATATTTACAGTTGGTGCTGTTGGATCAGGGTTAAGGCAGGTTTCCTTAGGGGCCTAAACCTTGATAGGCTACCCTCTGGATGGTCTCATACTCATGTACAAGTGAAAAGTACAAATTGGACTCAATGAGTTTAAAAATAAAAACAATAAGGGAACCTGAAATTGAAAGCGATATGGTAGTTGGGGGACTCATGAAGAGTTGCAGAAGAGTAGGGGATGGATGTGATCGAAATACATTGTATAAGTGTGTGAATTTCTCCTAGAATAATTGTCTAAAATACTTTAGCAGCAGTAACAACAACAAAATACTTCTAGAAAACTTTAAAGTTCCTTAGTGCTGTGGTAACTGCAACTATTTGATTTTACTAGCTCCTCAGTCATCACTTGATAAAAAGTATTGTAAAGTAACATCATTATAATAAAATCTGATAAAGCACTATCATTGTTACATTATAAAACAGATACAAGGTATTTTATACTCAGAGTGACAAAGCAATGCCCCACACCCACAACACTAGAAAATACAACTTCAAAGGCATTGCTGAGAATTGATTCTACTTTTCCAGCAAAAACCATAATGACCATGTGCAATAGCTCTTTAGGCAAATGCTCTCTCCAGCCCAGGGCTTCTTTGCCTTAGTGGCATGGTTCTAACCGCTCACTCTTTTTATGAACATCAATTAAAAACTATTACTTAAAAATGAGAAAAACTATTCTCCAAACAAGACAGTAATAAATAGAAAGTCTACAATAGCAACTCTCATATACTGTGAGGACTGAGTAGAGGTAAGCAAGACTCAGTCTAAATAGCATTTTACCAAATCAGTCATGTTTGATGGTGCGTAACCCCCTACTCTATAAACACATGTACACAAAGAGTTTGTATTCTTATCCATAGAGGCAAATAGGTTAGTAAAATAGTTGCTCATGTTCTTCCCCTCTTCCTGCTTATCTGATACAGAATTTGAATCTTAGAACTAGATTTTGTTCTTTGTAATCCAAGTAAATCCTATGATATTCCAACCTATGTGCTAACATAGTTGATTGGACTGTTAAACCTGGTGTATGCGAATTGGAGACCTCACTCAGTATTAACTGAATAATACATTAGAGGATTCAAATAAAGAAAGTGCCCAAAGTAATAAGCAGAGAAGAAGGGGAGTCATCCAGGCAGCTTCCCGGTCCCCCTTCTCATATTAAACAAGCACAACGGGGCAGAATAGAGTAGAATAGTAAAGAAGGCCTCTCAACTTCCTAACCCCATAAGGCAACCAGGGTTGAATTCTACAAAATGTTCACTTTCTACTCTAGAGAGTTGCTGGCTCACATATAATGTGCTTGACAGGCAGGTTATAGTATCTTAGCCAGGACTTCATGCTGAGAGCATTTCACAGGTATTTTCTCCACACAAATAGCCTTTGCCTGTCCTGTTGACAAGAAAACTACTGAGTCTCTTGGCTATTATCCCCCATCTGCTACATCCAGTGAAGGGAGTGGAGTTTCGGCACTAGGTGCTTCAGCTGCTTTCCTTTTCATTATTTGTAGTGGTCTAGGAAAATGTAGATGGTTAATCCTTCAGTTTTCTAACACAAGAAGCTCATTGAAATGTTTAACTGACAAATTAGAAGATTTCCCCAGTTAGCCTTTATTCATCTTCAATTCCAATCTGTCCATGCCAACAGGGGCAGTCATGAAATACGCAGCCTGAGCTGTTTCCACTTACTTTTCATTTGCTGATGTCAACTGCAAGATACTATTGTGGATATATATATACATATAGCATACAGCTATGTTTTGTAATTGTCTATACCAAATGATTTAGCACTTCAAGATAAATATATCTTTAGTTTTTCTGTATCCTCTATTGTTGGTATTATTCAATACAATACTTGTTTTATAAATTCCAAAATGCCAATGACATCTTTCTAATTTTAAGTGTTGAGGATTCTGGTCCTTCCCTGTCTCTAAGAGGTGGTTTTAACAGTCCATCAATACTGCAAGTTTTAACAAGCTCTGCAGTTTTAATTAAAGTGAGTTCTTTAAATTATGGAATAGTCTTTTCTGTTAGGCTGCTTCCATTGCTAAGTGGGGTCAGCTTACACAGAGATAGAGGAGGATGAGGAGAAGAAGGGAGGGAGGGAAAGATGGATAGAGGGAAGGAGGAAGAAGAGGGAAAATGAAAGAGAGAAGGATAGATAAATGATGATAGATAGATGATAGATAGATAGATAGATAGATAGATAGATAGATATGAGAGACAGACAGACAGAGACAGAGAGATACAGAGAGACAGAGACAAAGAGACAGAGTATTGGGACCATCTAAACTTACCAGTGAGTGCTGCCCCTTTTCCTTTGGTGCTTCCCTGTTAGTCAAATTCTTTAGGACTCTATGTAATAGGTTCAAGGAGATTCCCAGTTCTATTTCTCTGTCTTGAACAGCCTCTACTCATCATTTACACTTGCCTCTGTCCCTGCTACAAAAAAGAGGAAGGTAACAATTGCATCTTTAAGATTATTTTGCCATGGTAGTCATTTTGGTTCGTGGGTGTTATGGTTACCCTGGGCTGTTGGTTTCTTTCTCCTTCAAAGCTACATGGTGCCTTATGGTACTATGCAGTTAGTCTTCTGGGAGGAGACTGGGGGAGCTGATCTAGCTCAGGCCCTCTGACTCCTATATTTTGAAGTACATTGAGTTTTCAGCAATACAGACTAACTTTCCACCTCTCAGGGGAAACCAGGTGCAACACCAATAACATAAAATGTTTTGGAAGTCTCTCGGACAATCCTGACAGCTCAAAAGAAGGCTCTTCATGTCTAGCTTTTGGATTTCTGTTAAATAGTTTATGACTCTGGTGGAGAAAATTGGCAGCCCCAAATGGTAAACATTCCTTTCAGCTATGTATTATGAGTATTTGTAGGAAGTTTGCTGTGAGATTGTGTTCCTAGAAATGTCAGAAAATATACTCCTGTAGTCTTACAACATCTGTGCTTCAACTTGATATAAATAAGAATTGCATGTATATGGATTTTTATATATGTGTGTATGTGTATTCATACATACAATCAAAGTAAAAGATACCATATATTTGAATGGGAATATAAGGGCATAGTACATGGGAGGGGTTGGAGGAATGAAAGTGAGAAGGTGAAGGGAGCAATGCTACAACTCTAGTCTCAAAATAATTAAAATTAAAGTAGGTGAGAAGAGAATTGGAACCCCTAAGAGGATTCCAGAAGCTCTCTCTTCTTAGTCCTCAGTTTACCTACTAGAGTCCTAGAAAGACTAAGATCTTGAAGTTGGATTTTTCCAGGTGGTCATTCTCACATTCTTGGTCCTTCTTCCTGTTTGCAGTAAGAGGTATTAGGGTGACACCCACCCAAAACTACACGCCTCCCTTGTTTTCCCTTTTCTCTTTCTGACTGTTGTGAATTGCCATGTTCCATCCTAGAAAATAAAATTGCTAAAATTTGTATTACTATCTTCTTCTTAGATAATTTAAAAATAGAAAACCAAACATGGTTCATATTACTTTGTTTTCAATTTATGTTTTGCAGTGTTTTTATATTGTTTCTCATTTTATTAGTCTTTTGAGAATTCTGTACAATGTATTTTGATCACATTCAGCCATCCCCAACTCTTCCAGTTATATCTTCTCTTACCGACACACCCCCGCTTTTTGTCTATTTTTTTTTTCTCCATCAAGCAGTGTTTGTGCTGCCTCTATACTCTTGGGTATGTGGCCTTCACTGAAGAGTTGTCAACCAACCTGAGTCACAGCCTTAAACAAATTCACTGTCTTCATCCCAGAAGCATCAAATGTTAATAGATCCCTAGAGAAAGGTAAGTAGGATCCTGCCTTCCCTTTGTTGACTGCTGGAGTTTTGTTTGGCTTGAGCAGTTTTAGGTCTTCTGTGTTCTGCCTTAACTGCTGTAAATCCCTATGAGCAGCTGCTCTACCGTATTCAAACAAAACTGTTTCTTTGTTGTCATCTACTGCCCGGTGACAGTGGTGCTTCCTTTTCTCCTCTGGTAGCATGCAAAGTACCTCCCAGCAGTATGACAGGCACCCAGTAAGAATGACGCTTCCAGGTGACTGTGGCCATGGGGTATTTCCAACTTCTGGTGTCTTCTTCAAATTCTTTTTTTTTTTTTTTCTGTCTTAAAGTTTCCTTGTCCATGTCTTTCTATCTCTAAGTAAGATTTATATCACAAAATAGACACCAGCACCCCATTCCACCCTATCCCACCCCACCCCTGCCAAGGCGACTGTGACTGTAGTCATGTCCCTGACTTCTTTCTTGGTATGGTTGTCAATAGGAAGCTAATGACATCTGTGTGTTAATTTTGCATCCTGCTACTTTGTTAAATATACTTACCAGTTGCAGAAAATTTCTGGTGCCATTTAGGATCTTTTGTGTATAGAATCATATCATCTGCAAATAAAAATACTTGTGCTTCTTCCTTTCCTATGGATACTCTCTTCATCTCTTGTATTTCTCTCATTGCCCTGTCTACAACTTCAAGTACTGTGTGGAATAGACAGGGGACAGAGAGTATATCTCCATGTCTTATCTCTAATTTTGGTTAAACTGTTTTGAGTTTTCTTGTTTATTTAGTAGTTGACCCTGGACTTACTGTCTATTGTTTTTATGTTTTGAGATATATATCTCTGTATTTATAGATTGTGCTGTATACTTTTATGTCAACTTGATACCAGCTAGAGTCACTAAAGAGGAAGGAGCCTTAATTAAGGAAATGATTGAATAACATAGGGGCTATGGGCAGGTCTGTAGGTTATTTTCTTAATTAGTGATTGATGGGGGAGGGCCGAGTCTAACGTGGATGGGGCTGATGTTCCTGGTTTCTACAAAAAAGCCGACTGAGTAAGCCATTGGAAACAAGCCAGTATACAATGCCCCTCCATGGCTTCTGTATCAGTTCCTGTCTCCAGTTTCTTGCACTGTGTTCTTGTCCTGATTTCACTCAATGACGAACAGTAATATGAAAATGTAGGCCAATTAAACCCTTTGCTCCTCTAGTTGCTTTGATGTTGGTGTTTCATTATAGCAATAAAAGCCCTAACTAAGACAAAAAGTACTATTTTTCTAGTACTTTTATCATAAAGGGATGTTGGATTTTGTCAAAGGCCTTTTCTGTATTTAATGAACTGATCATGTGGTTTATTTTCTTGAGTCTATTTCTGTAATGGATCACACTACTTGCTTTGCATGTGTTGAACCACCCTGACGTCAGTGGGTAAAGCCAGCTTAATTGTAGTGCATAATGTTTTTTGATCTGCTCTTGAATTTAGCTTGCTAGTATTTAACTGAGAATTTCGTATTTGTATTTCTCAGAAACATTGACCTAAAATTTTCTTTTGTTGTGCCTTCATTGAAAGAAATTGAAATTTATCTTTCCTTTTTTATTTTACATTTTACATAATATTTGATGAATACTGGCATTAGCTTTTTTTAAAAGGTCTAAGTAGAATTCTCTACTGAACCAGTCTGGCTCTGTGTTCTTTTGATGGGGGAAGGTTTAATTTCTGCTTCTATCTCATTGGATTTCAGAGGTCTACTTAACTTGTTTATTTCATGTTGATTTAGCTTTTGGTAAGCCTTGCTTATCTAGAGATTCAGCCACTTCTTTTAGTTTGGTAAAATATACATTTCTAGAGTCTGTGGTTATGACTCTCTGAATTTCTTCAATGCCTGTTGTAATGTCTCCTTTTTTGTATATGAGGGAGTATGTTAATCCTCCCTTAATCATCTCTACAATTCGATGAAACTGTTACCTCCACTTTCTGTATGAGGAAAGCTCCTTCAGAGGTGCTGAAATACTTTTCTAAGCAAGAACATGAAAACTGGGGTGTGAAATAACACTGACCGCCCTATCTATCTTACATTACAGTGGATCTCTAGGTATACTATAAAACAGTACATAGTGGTAGATACACATTATAGTATGTCTCTGGAAAAGGGCTCTGTATCAGCAGCTCAGTTATGCTATTTCCAGAAACAATGCAACAGCAGCTATACACACACTAAAGATCAGCAGCCAATCTCTGTCAGGTAGCACACAAACCGCTCTCTGGCTTTCCTCTGTAAGTGTGTCTCCAATATCAACAACAAAACAAAACAAAACGAAAACGAAAACAAAACAAAAAAAAAACCCAGACAGAACACTTGTGGAAAAGCTGAAGAGGTTTTCACCTCCTTTTTTTGGTCTGGAGCTCTATCCTTTGTTAAGGGAAAACCAATATCCCCTCCCCCATCCTTGTCATAATTCCACAAAGAGTCAACAAAGATATAATAAAACCTGACTTCTCTATAACCTTATTTCCAGACCAATTTGAAAAGGGCAAAGTCAGAGAAGCATAAATTTTTAAAGGCCCCAGGTTTATTCCTAAATTAAAAGAAAACTGCATATTTTATGAATATCTCAGTCTCATTAAAGTATTTCAAGGCATAAGGTAGGTTAAGATTCTGAGCTTAGTTTGCCCTGCAGTAAAATGTACAACCTTTCATTTCATCACTGCCCAGTGCTGAAAACATGAGTCATATAAACCTACCTGACAGGCTTTTCATTCTTATGGTGTCATCAAGAAGATGTTAGTTTGGTCAGAATGTTGTGTATAACATCTATTTTTGCTGCTTCCTGACCATTTATCATGCCTGTTTCACTGTCCTTGCGGGTTCCCTCCCACGTGCATTCATTTCTCTTCTAAGTTACCCACCTTCTTCTTAGATATATTGGGATCTTACCTCTCACTATCCAGAACATACTAAGGCCTCATTGTATGTATGCAAATGCAAAGCTCAATAACTGTAGCCACGTTTCCCTGTGTCTTAGTCATTGCTGGGAAGAGACTGCAGAGCAAAGGGCAGCTCTTATAAAGGAAGGCTTTGGTTTGGGGCTTTCTTACAATGTCACAGGCTTAGTCCATTACCACCTTGGCAGGGATCCTGCTGCAGCAGCGCCTGAGAGCTACATCCTCATCTATAGGCACAGAAAGAGACTGGGCCCATTAGAAGCTGTTGAAGCCTCAAGGCCCACCCTCAGTTATGCTTCCTCCAACAAGGACACACCTCCTAATCCTTCTCAAATGGAACCGCTCCCTTTTGAATAAGTATTCAAATATAGGAGCCTATGGGGGGGGGCATTCTTATTCAAAACACTGTACTCTGTTATAGATTTATGGTCCTTAGGAAATGACCTCTAAGTAATTGACTATAGGCCTACAAACAAAAATGAATTGTAACTAAATATCACTTCAAAATTAGAAAGAAAAAAACAAAACCCCAAAACATTTAATCCTGGTGAAATGACAAAGTAATAGACAATTTATTATACTTTTAAAGGTAAAATTTACAAATTATTATTGTTACTGTTTTATGATCAAAGCAACTCTTATAAAAGAAAGTATTTAATTACAGTTTTAATGGATTCATTCATGATCATTATGGTGGGAAGCAGACTTGCATGGCATTAGACGGTAGCTGAGATCTTTACATCCTGATCCAAAGGAATCAGTTGGGGGTTAGGAGTGGGCCTGGTATGGGCTTTTGAAATCTTTTTAAAAAAAATATTTTATTAATTTATTCATATTACATTTCAATTGTTATCCCATCCCTTGTATCCTCCCAATCCTCTCTCCCTCCTGCTTTCACCCTATTCCCCTCCCCTATGACTGTGACTGAGGGGGACCTCCTCCCCCTGTATATGCTCATAGGGTATCAAATCTCTTCTTGGTAGCCTGCTATCCTTCCTCTGAGTGCCACCAGGCCTCCCCATCCAGGAGATGTGGTCAAATATGGGGCACCAGAGTTCATGTGAAGGTCAGACCCCATTCTCCACTCAACTGTGGGGAATGTCCTGTTCCTTGTCTAGATCTGGGTAGGGGTTCGGTGTTTACTGCACATATTGCCCTTGGCTGGTACCATAGTTTGAGCGGGACCCTTGGGCCCAGATCCACCTGTCATAATGTTCTTCTTGTAGGTTTCTAGGAGCCTCTGGATCCTTCCATTTCCCCATTCTCCCATGCTTTTCTCACCTAGAGTCCCCATAGGATTTCCTCCCCTCTGTCCCACTTTCCTGGTAAGTGAAGACTTTCATGGGACATGCCCCTTGGGCTAGCTTGCAGATATAAGTGAGGATATACGATTTGACTCTTTCTGCGTCTGGGTTAACTCACTCATTATGATCATTTCTAGTTCAATTCATTTGTCCATCTGATATAGGTCTAATATTTAAAATATATGAAGAACTCAAGAAATTAAACACCACCAAACTAAATAACCCAACTGAGAAATGGGGCTCAGAACTAAACAGAATTCTCAACAGAGGAATATCAAATGGCTGAGAAACACTTAAAGAAATGCTCGTCTTTAGTCATCAGAGAAATGCAAATCAAAACAACTCTGAGATTCCAGTTTATTCCCATCAGAATGGCTAAGATCAAAAACTCAAGTGACACCACATGCTGGCAAGGATGTGGAGAGAAAGGAACACTCCTACATTGCTGGTGGGAGTGCAAACTAGTACAGCCACTTTGGGCTTTAAAATCTTAAAGTCTACCCCCAGTCACACAACAATTCTATCAAGGCCACATTTCTTAATCCTTCCCAAACACTTCCTTTAACTAGGAACCAAGCATTCAAATATTTGAGCATATGTGGACTATTCTCCCTCAAACCATCACACAAGGTAAATGTAAAGTAGAGATACAAAGAAATTGAGTTACATAAAAGCTAGGGTCTATACATTGTTTTCTTTCCTTCCTTCCTTCCTTCATTTCTTCATTCTTTCTTTTTTACTTTTAACCTTTATCTCTCCTCCAGTGTTAGTTTACATTGATTTGTTCCAGAATATGTTTTAAGATCCACATGCATCCTAATTACCAGGTCAATATTTATAAATATATTCACATACATATACAGCAGTTATTGAACAAGTATAATAGATGCTGCTAAAAGAGACAAGAATAAGAATGGTGCAGGAATTGGGATCTCAAATCCCTTTCCTTATGATAAATATTAATCAAAGCCCTCCATTAAGAATATAGTGAACCGTGTATGCCCATATTCAAGCTCTCATAATGATGAAAGATGTGAAGAAATTCAGAAAAGGTCAAATAAATGATTAAAGATTGGAAAATTAGATTTCTGTTCTAATGCCAGTAGTTAAAGGCAATGCTGTACTTAAATGATCTGATGTGAAAGAGGTCAGACTTCTACTACATACAGAGAGGTTCTTCCTTCCCTGTGTTTCTGAATTGAAACTCTTGGAGACTGCGTTTGTGTGCCAACATTTTCCAGTAAAACAAAAAACTTTTGTTAGAGCCTAAGAAAATGACTAATGTGCTAGTGCAGTTCAAAAAGCTTTTAGTGTCACCTTTTGCCCATAAACTTCCCTGGAGGCTGCCCTGCTGTGAACTTTGCATCCTCACCAAATGTGTCCTTTCTTAAACTAAGGTATTATGGCAGTTGGGGGATTCGCTTTTTGGCCATCCATCATTAGTTGTCATTATTTGGGAGCCAGTGCTGGTTCTCAACTTTTAGCAAGTGTAGCAAACACCTGGGTGATTGTTAAAATGCAGATCCAGGTTCTATGGAAGAAACTGAAGCAAGGTATGAATTTCTAGTTCAGAACTGCTGCCAGGTGCTGGATATCAGTGGCTGCGGCCCACACTGACGGATACATACTAGTTGAGAAGCACAGGGTTTATTAGTGTCCACCAGAGAAAAAGTCTCCGTGATACAAAATAAACTCATCATAGTTAATGAGGTAGAAAAGGCTGAGCAGCAAACTGAGTGGTGGCACAGCACGAGCCCTGTCGTCAGGGGTTTGCTCAGGGAGCTTTATGAAGGGCTAGTCTAAGAGAAGAGGAATGCCTTTTGCCAAAAGGCAGAGGTATAAGGGGCAACTGAAAACCATGAAACCCCAGGTCCATTGACAAACAATTCTCTATCCTTGTGGCCAATCAGAGAAATTATATTTGGGCTAATAAAGTTGATTCAGCTATTATCCTTTTATCTGATTTAAATTCTTTTTTTTTTTTTTAAATCTTAAGTTACTCTATTTTTTACCACTTGGGGATTTACAGGTTTAAATTTTTTTTTTTAGTCATTTAATGATGCTAACCTCATTAACACTGATTGCCAGGACCAAACTAATGCCATGTTCTATATGTTCTATAGTTAATGCCTTGGTCTGCATGTTCTGTGAGAACGTGTCCTCCAGGTGACCCTTACTTCTCCCTGTGTTCAGGGAATGACCATGTACTGCCATAAACTACACCTTCCAGCAGTCTCCAGAAACCCCACCCAAGCACTTAGATACAATCAGCATCCAGTGTTCCTCTGAGATAAAAAACGTCCCCTTGAGATCCTGCCTCCACCCAACCTACTGTAAAGGTCGACATTCCTGTGACCCATAACTTCCTCTTGAGATGAAGCCGCCACCCAAACTACCTAAAGATCGACATTCCTATGACCCTGAATGCATACTTATGTTTTCCTTTTTTTTGTTTCCTATAGTAAACCCACTACCCTTGAAGCTCTGGACCACTCTCCTATCTTATCCAGGAAGGACTGTGCTCTGAGCTCAAGCCTGTAATACAGGACCCTGTGTAGGTTGCATTGGTGTAGAGTCCTGATGGTCTTTTCAGGGTTCTCTCAATATAGGTGCTCCATAATTAGTATATGCAGCTCAAGTTTGGCTAGTAATCATAAATTGCCCTTTAATTTTTTTTTTTATGTTTATTAGCTTGTTTGTTTCCTTGTTAACTCCAATACTGAAGACCAGGGATTTGTTTTTGTTTTTGTTTTTGTTTTCCACAACTCACGGTTTATCCCAAGTTTTCTTACTCAGTGTTCTTTTGCTGTGAAGAGACATCATGGCAACAGCAACTCTTATAAAGGAAAACATTTAGCTGTGGCTTGCTGGCAGTCAGAGGTTTAGCCATTATCATCACGGCAGGAAGCATGACAGCAGGCAGGCACTCACGGCACTGCAAAGGTAGCTGAGAATTCTATCATCCTCAAGTAGCAGGAGGAGAGAGACACTGGGCCTAGCTTGAGCATTTGGAACCCCAAAGCACACCCACAGTGACACAAATCCTCCAATAAGGCCATACCTACTCCAACAGGCCCATACCTCCTAATCCCTATCAAGTAGCTCCATTCCGTTTATGAGTCCATGGGGAGTGGGGAGGCATCAAACTACCATAAATGTGTTTTGCGAGCCAGCATTTACCTTATGGAATAGGTGCTTAAATATCCTTTCAGTGGCAGAAAACTAGTTCTGTTCTCATTCCATACTAGATAGCTGACTTTGAACATATTCTACTGATTAGGATAACAAGTGAGATGTGACTAATTCTGTGGGAATGGGATAACTACATTGTATAATTCTTTGGCTTTCCCTAATGAAATGGAAAGCACAGTACTTTAAAAAACAGATTCTACAGTTGTTTTCTCTCTCCATCTTTCTTTTTTCAAATTTTAATTTAATTTAATTTATTTTTCGAGACAGAGTCTCTCTGTGTAGTCTTGGCTGTTCTGGACTCACTTTGTAGATCAGGCTGGCTTCCAACTCACAGCGACCTGCCTGCCTCTGCCTCCTGAGTGCTGTGATTAAAGGCGTGTGCCACCACACAAGGCACTCTCCATCTTTCTTGTAACTTAAAATTCCATTTTGTTGGAGGAAGATCATTATTTTGGTGCCTATTATAAAAGACGTCCATGAAAAGCAACAGAAAGTCAAATCTGGAAAGGAAAAAAAGCTATTTATTTGGCTTTAAGTACTTAGGAAAAAAATGAAATTAAAAAACTCAACATCTCTGTCTTAAAACTAAGTCTCTTCGGTGACAACCTATTACAAAGCAAAGAACTGAGGTGCATGGGAAAATGCTGGCTGTTTTCCTGAATCGCTTTCCAAATCACTAGCTATAATGAGCGGACATCATATTTACACTATAAGAAAGTGACCAGAGGACTGAAAATATCTACTCAATTGTAATGAGCTAATCCTGAGTTCCTTAGAATGGTTCCTAGGTTCCGTAGAAGGTCCTGGATCCAGCCTTTTTCTGGGGTGTGGACTGTACACAGAATTAGACACTCAGAAAAACCTGTCAGTCAATATTTTACAGAGGCAGTCTTATTGATTTTGTAGTAATTTGCCCAGTAGACATGCAATCATCTATCTCCCGGAGCTAGTCCATTCTTCTCCACTGTAGGTAGAGATCAGGCAGCTACTAGAGAAAGAAACACAGTTTGCAAGATATGTTTTACAGACATGGGCTCTGCCAATAGTAGGGAACAGCAAACAAATAAACGGCACGAACAGATGGTACCATTAAAATATTTTTGCCAAATCATTACATAGTACAATTCCTACTGGAACAAATAATGGCCAATCAATTTCTGTGCCAACGCAAACTAGAAAATTGGTTTTTGAAGGTAACAGTTGGAGTCTGTCTAAAATCAAATCTATGTACATCTCCATCTCCATTGCACTGATAGGCTCAGGTCTCCGATGGTTGAGGTAGTGATAAAAATAAGCCCTGTCTTGTAGTGTTTGAAAATATGACATCCTTGTCTCAGATCCAGACTTAGATCTCAGCTGGTTCCGAAAAAAATCTTCAATTTTAAGAGACCTCTGCCTGTCATCCACATTATAAATTCACAAAACACTTTTAAATTTATACAAACATGTAAGACATATATAGACTTCAGAAAGACTATTATGGTTAAAAACTCTTGGAATGAAAGAAATTTGAATTTACCATTTTGCCTGTTTGCTCCTTTTTAAAATGTCTGTGCTGAGACAGGGCTGACCTGGAACTTATTATGTAGACTAATGGTAAGGCACTACTCTGGCTCTGCCTCCTGACTGCTGGGGTAGAAACTGGCATGTGCGGCCATGCTCCACAGACTCATGCCTGTGCTAACACAAAGTTTTCAGCAAAGTAACTAAGAAAAATATAGGAAAGTGTTGTCAGTAAGCATGAATCCATGTTTATAATCCTTACACTAGGGGTCACAAAGAGGTCAGAAGTAATAAGCTTACGGTCTTAAAGAATAAGCCTTTAAAGAATAAAAAGGGAATCTAGCGCAGGGGGGATGAATCAGTTGGTGAAGTGGTTGATGGACCTGTTTTCAGGTTCTCAGAGCCCAAATAGAAGCCAAGAGTGGAGGCTTGAGGCTGAAAGTACCGATGCAGGGGGCAGAGGCGAGCAGACTCTGGAGCCTTGCTGACTACCAGTCTATAGAAAAGGCTGAGCTCAGGTTCAGTGAGATTCCTTATAAAAGAATTGGCCTCATCATATTTTTAAAAAATGTAGAGTGGCTTTGAGTAAAAATCTCACACACTCATGCACAGGTATGTACCGCAGGATATGCACGCACACCACACAAGCATTTGCATACGCAGAGGAAATATTTAATCACATTATTCAAAGACAAGCACCGAGCTCTCATTCACTTTTCCAAAGTATAACCTTACAGCTTCGGAAACAGTGGACATGAATATGCCTAGTTTGTAGTCTTTGACTACATTTAAAACACTAATTTAATAAGGGAATAGAAATATATAATTGCAGGACGTTACAAATATTACCTGGAGGTAGAAAAATATTAAAACCATGCAACAAAAACCCAGAGAGACTTATAAAAGCCACATCTGGTCTTATTAAACCTTTTCCCTTTCCTTCCTCAGCATCTCAGTAAACGAAGAGCTATTACATGACAATGACAGGAGAAGTGCAGTCAGATAATGACACTGCCAGAGCTTTTGTCTATTTCAAAACAATGCTATGTAGAAAAGGAACATACCAGGCATGAATCCTAATAACCAAGGGAGGAACATTTACTTTTTCACCGCCCCTGTCCAAGCCTACCCATTTCCCACTGCACAAAGAGTTGCAGCAGATCCACAGTGCTTTTCTTTCTATGGCCAACAAGCTAACAGGCCTCACAAAAGGTCAAGTGAAGACAACATCAAATGACCCAGTGATGCTGGCATCTTTTTGTTGCCAGCTTAACAAAAATGCTGGGTAGCAGAGGGGAATGTGACACAGGACAAGCAGTTCATACTTACTGATAATGTAGTTTTCTTTACAGCTAAATATAATACAGAGTATGCAACTGAACTGAGGAGTAAAGAGGAGGCACTTCCCACCGCCTGCCCCTGTCATCCCATTGCTTATCTCTACAATTCTTGCTGCCTTTCTCAAATTGTCAATGTTTGCCATCCAAAGGTGAGGCACTATGGTGCCTGAAGAAGGCACAGGATAGAAGGTCAAAGCAAAGGCTGGTTTCACTGATGCACAATTGAATGTGACTCAAATGCAGAAAAGCCCTGAGCTTGGTTTAATGCTATGTTGCTGGTATCTTGAAATTGTAGTCATTTTACATTTGAACCTGAGTTTTAAGCTGAAGTCTGAAATACAATGAATCATGGACCCAAGCAAATATGACAGTGTACCGGGACCGTTGGTCATTCCAGTGTACCATTTGCAGGGTCACAGGGTGAGCCTAAGTGCAGAGTGAGTTCACAGCCCTTCATTGGTATTGAATACGCCAGCAACATCCTCCCTGAAAGGCTTGCCATTTGAGCCAAAATGCAACTCAACTGCAAATACAAAGCAATATAACCATTTGGGATTAGATTAAAAAAAAAAATTGATGTGTTCTTCCCTGGGGAAGACTATTTTCCCCCTTCTCAGCATTCATTAGGGGAGGGTATATGGAAGGGGCTGAAGGACAGAAAGGAGAGGGGGAGATGATGTAATTATATTATAACCTCAAAGATTATATTTAAAAAGAAATCCAAGGGACAAGTGACTGAGGAACCCTGTAATAGCAGTTTGATATTAAAGGTAGAGGTAGAGTAAAAGAAACACAACCCAGGCTGGCCTTGAGTGTGTGATGCCCCGGCCTTTGCTCCCCAAGTAGTGTGACCACCGACAAGTGCCACCATGATAGAAGGACCCCCACCATATCTTCTCTTACTTGTGCTCTTTCCTTCTATTAGTCACTCTATTAGCAGAAAATGTGACATAAGAAAGTTAACATGGCCATGGCTCCATTTCTATCTGTCATTCCTAACTGTTGTCAGGTAGAGGGTGTTGTGAGAATGCACATGCTCCAGCCACAACAGTTAAAACAGCCTTTGCAGCATTGGCTCCGATGTTCTTGTAAACATTAACTATGCATATGTGGAGGCTGTGAAGCACAAGTGGTGTGAGTCCACCTAGTGGAAGCATTCCCATTCTTACATTCAAAACGGGTATTTCATTATCATGGTACGAAGTTGGATAAGGTTACTATTATTTTAATTAAATATTTACTCTATTTTTGTTTGTGCTTTTTAAATATTTTTTTTTATTTGGGACAGGCTTTCACTGTGTAGCCCTGGCTATCCTGGAACTCACAGAGATCTGCCTGCTTCTGCCCCCTAGTGCTGGAATTAAACGCACGAGCCCCCTTCCCTCTAGCTTACATTTTATTCTATCGTTTAAACAAGATAAAATGGGTTGGTGCGACAGTTTGTGACGGTCCCCTGGGTCCATATCGGCCGGCCTTGATGGGGCTTCTTGTGGGGGTTCTGAGCCCTCTGGGACCTTCCATCTTCCCACTCTTCCCTACCACTCTCGGCTCTCTCCCCAGAGTCAGGCTACTGGTTCCAGCATCTGTCCCATTCCCCTTCTGCGTGGAGCCTCTCAGAGGACATCTATGTCGGGTTAATAGCCACTTATAAGTGAATATATACCATGCCTGTCTTTCGGAGTCTGGGTTACTTCACTCAGGACTACTGTTTCCAGTTCCACCCATTTGCCTGCAAATCTCAAGATTTCCTTGTAGTATTCGATTGTATAAATGTACCATGGTTTCTTCATCCATTCTTCTGTTGAGGGACATCCAAGTTTTTTCCAGATTATGAATAAAGCTGCTATGAACATAGTTGAGGAGATGCCCTTATTGTGTGGTGGAGCATCTTTCGGGTATATGCCCAGGAGAAGTATAGCTGTGTCTTGTGGTGTCACTGTTCCCAATTTTTTCAGAAAGCACCAGTTTGATTTTCAAAGTGGTTGTACAAGTTTACACTCCTATTAGCAATGGAGGAGTGTTCCCCTTTCTCCACATCCATTTCAGCAGGTGCTGTCACTTGAATTGTTTATCTTAGCTGTTCTGATAGGTGTAAGATGGAATCTCAGAGTCTTTTTGTTTGCATTTCCCTGATAACTAAGGACATGAAACATTTCTTTAAGTGTTTCTTGGCCATAAGAGATTCCTTGTTGAGAATTCTCTGTTTAGCTCTGTACCCCATATTTTAATTGGATAATTTAGTTTGGTCATTGAACCAGCCTAGAGCAATGCATGCAATGACCCTAGACTCCCATTCAGATAGAGCCACTGGACAGCTCATTTTCCACAATTGTGAGAGGAGTGGGTACTACCTCTGATAAGAACTCTGGTGCCCTTGATTTGATCACTTCCCCTTGGTGGGCAGGCTTTGTGGGCACACAAAGGAAGGGGAAGCAGGCTATTTGGATGAGACCTGATAGGCTGTGATCATATGGTGGAGGAAGAGGTCCCCTGCTGTCAGAGGTCTAGGGGAGGGGAATAGGGCAGAAGAGGGAGGGAGGGTGGAACTGGTAAGGCTTAAGCAAGGGCATAACAATTGGGATCTAATATAAATAAATTATAATACTTAAAAAAAAAGAAAATAAAATTGAATTTGTAGTATTCGTGGGTGAGGGTGGAGGTGATGTACATTTGGGCCCATACTCTACGCATGCAACAGCACTCAGAAGATAACTTACAGGTTTGACTCTTTCCTTCCACAGTGAGTTCCAGAAATTGAACTCAGGCTTATACAACTAGCAATTTTTAAAAAAATCAGCTGAGCCATATTTCTAGCCCAAACTAGAAAAGTCTAAAACATAAAATAGAGAGCGATTCCATAGAAGAAAGGATAACATAATTTTTAGTGGTATTTATTTCTTGTTCTTTGAGTTGGAAAGTCCATGGTTTTCATTTGTTCTGGGTTTCACACGCGGTATAGCCAGCCCTGAACATCAGGAGGACATAGAATACACAGGCTTAACTTGATGCTTAGCTTTGCCATCAACTGAGAATACCAGGTACACAGCACCTGGGCTCATTGGGAAACAAAATCTCCCTTTAATAGACATGATGTTCAATGAAATAGGCAAAGCTTCTAAGTGAGTCCAGGGCCCAGTGATTCCTTCCCACCATTGACTACAATATCTCAAATGATGTTTAGTATCATATACTTTGGATCCCATTTTCATCCTCCTCCAAGACAGCATCCTTTATATTGCTGGGCTTGTGAAACCCAAACCTGGGTTTTCACTCCTCCCCAATGTCTGCATTATCACAATTATTCCCTTAGCAGCCACTGACAGGCTGCTGAGTTGGAAATCTGCATACCCAGTGTGTCTGCTCCACACTTGCCTGTGCTGTAAACTTACATACTCCACAGGCTGTGGACATCTGCCATGCATTCTCCATGTGTCCCTCAAACACGGTGGCTGTAAATCATAACACCAGTGCTTCCCTCCAGCTGTTGGAAAGTGTTTCTGTGCTTCTCTCGGTTTTGTTAACAGCTCCAACAGTCTAAGCCAGAATCTCAGGCTTATCCCAAATGCTCCCTCTCTTTCATGCTTCCTATTGAAACACACATGATGCACTGTTCATACTACTGCCACTGATGCATGGACTCTCCTCATTTCTATCTCCCATACATTTCCTTGTTATTAAGTCATCTGTTCTTTGACAATTGTATCCATGTGTTTATGCATTCTCTACCTTCCCTTACCTCATTCCATCTCTACTGACTATCCCTACCCATACCTACCAATCCCCTTCAAAGATTCCTGACTGCTTCTGTTACATGATGCATTTAGCTAAACCAGGGCCATCTGTGTTACCACTTATTGGAACTATCTACTGCAGCCTCGTGGGGTCACCAGGGGGTATACAACTGAAAACAATCACTTTCCCTCTGCCTGAATATGTCAGGAATAAATAGGTCAGCACAGGTGACTGGAATCCCCTGACCCTGTTTTACTTCCATGGTTGGCTTGGGATAGGCAGCCTTGCTGGAGATTCACTGCCTTATCAGCATCCTTTGTCCAGTGCACCTGGACCACTGCTCTCTTCTTCTACTGCCACACCACACCAATTCTCCTCAGTCCCAAACTATCTGAATGATGTTCTCATAGATTATATGAATTGAGACAAGAAAGGCAGAGAATTTGCTCCCTTAGCAATATTGATAGGAAGGCTAACAGAAGAAAAGGGACTCGGCACACTCCTTAAGAAGCCAGAAATATAGAAAAAAAGGCAAAGGGATATATATATATATATATATATATATATATATATATATATATATATATATATATATATAAAGTTCAAATACACAAGAGAAGCCAATTAGACAAAGCCCTCATTTCATCATGCTCAAGTGTATTCCCTTCCAGGTTAGTGCATCCTTACTCCCTAATCAATTCCTTCAGAGACTCTTCTTAATCATCAGTATCTTGATGTACAGACTATACATCACTGCTTCAGTGGTACACTAAGATATTCTCTTGTGTTAGTCCTATAGTTTTATATAAGAATGTGGTTGAAAAGTGTAGTCAGGTTATTTAGAAGTAATATTCACATGAGTTAAGCCATGGTGTGACATAGGACAGGAAAACTTAGAATAGGTAAAGAGAGGATTAGTCTGTAACTTCCATGATAGCCAACAAGCTTTTTTTTTTTTTTTTTTTTAGCTGTAGAGTCAATATGTTTAATAACAAGCTCTTAGCACTCTGTTTAGGGCCTGGGATGTAAGTGAGAAAACTGCAGGGCTGAAAGCTGCAGGCCTTCATGGCCACTGTGGTGCCATTTTTAACAACTAGGGTGAACAGTGATGCTGCTTGGAGATTAGGTGTGTATCAGTGCTCCAGTGTAGGGATTTGTCCAACCATTATTCCATGTAAACTGTCCTTTAAATCCATGGCAACAGTGAAGAATAGAACTTTAGTTAGTAGCAAAATGATCTGTAGGAAAAAGTAGTTTGGGACTCATTTGTTTACTCATTCACTCAAAACTCCCAAGTGTCTGCGCAGAAGTGTGTCTACATTAGTGCCAGAGAGTTGATGTGCCACACTGCAGCAACAGGTAACATCGCCTTCCATGCTTGGTCATATGTTTATCCCACATGATACTCTCTTAACAAAATAATAATTTAAAAAACCCCTCCCCAAATCTTTAGTTCTGAAAGACTCTTCAGTAATCTCAGCTTTCAATTTTTCATGTGACAAAAGAAGAAAGTCAATGGTAGGCACTTATAAGGAAGAAATCCAGATCTCCTTAGTGGCTCCTGCCTGTGCCTTGGGTCAGCACAAATTCATTCCTAAGCTGGGCCCCTGCTTTCTTCAGCATGTCACCACAGAGCCTGCCAAAAGTACAAGCATGCAAAGTCCTGGCATCAAAGAAGCTCACAGCACTTAATTCATGTTGCATCACCTAGAAGCCACCTTAAACGACACAGACCTAACTCTGAGAGAGTCTAGGAAGTGATACCCACCACTATGCTCTGGGGGAAATGATGGACTGGGTGTAAACTTAGCTAGGGTTCAGCAACTTCTTGGAGTGGCAAGGCATTGAAAATGTAAGAAACAGAACGTTAATGCTTGAAATTACCTGATTTTTGGAAAGCTGGCAATGAAAGACAGATGAAAAGAAATAATCAGCGTTCCACTTGGCTTTCCATCAGAGTGTTTTATGTACGTCCCATGGTATTTATGAAGATACATTTAAAACACGCACCTACCTTCAGTAATTCAAAATGGAAAATTGCTCCAGGAACCTCGTATCAAATGGTAAAGGAAACAGGAGGTCTTCCATTTCCTTCTGCTATTGTTATACGCCATCGATTTCTAACTTGTCTAATCTGGCTGAATTAGACACTGACTACTATTGATCATACATCTCATCACGGGTTTCACTCCCTAATTCCTACCTAGATTTTGCTTCTTTGTCAAAGTCATTGCTAAGATTGACCAACATGAATGAAATCTATAGCAATTCCAGGGCTTTAATTCAGGAAAACATGAAGAAAAGAGGCCAGCTGTGTCACTTGCTTTCGAGACATTGTCCTCTTTTCTGCATCAGGATTTTTGCAAGTGTCCTTTAGCTCCCTTCAAATATTGAGTCACTTACTTCATAGCTATATATCTCATTTTTTTCCTCTTAGACATACACAGTGTGCTATAGACTCGGTCACCTCTCAGATTTGCTCTTTGATGTTGTTTTAGTTTGAGGTTGTATTCCATTTAGATCTACCAGAAGTAGCCATGCGGAGTGCTCTACACCTGCAGTTCTTGGGCTCTTGGCAATGGAGAGTTGGAATTGAATAACATTTGGTCTTGGAATCTGGCATGAAGCAATAATAAATAATAAACAATTTAGCAACTTTTCCTACACAGTGATCTCACATGCTAACTTATATTTATGCACCTATTCAATGAAGCTGCAGAAATTATAAATATCACATACTCCTTTCATTTATAGAAAAGTGATGATTCAAATCTATTGCGTTTAGTACTTTTATTGGAAATTTGTCTATTAAGTGTTTGTGTTCATCTTTCTAGATCAAGTGTACACAGACCTGTCACCTCTACATAGTTTTAAGCAATGCTTCTTCTTTCCGTTTGCATTTGCTTTGCTCCTTAAAATTCTTTTGCGTACTGTGAAACCTACTAAAATTTAAAACTGACAAAGAACTTGATAGCTGACAAGCAAATCCTTATGTTTAATCTTGAATTGTGTAGACACATTTCTTTATCTTGAGACTGAAGCTAAACTACAGAAAGGTAATGACTGTCTTTCTATCCTTTGTCCATATCTTGTTCCTTCACATACATTGGAGAATTTTGTTTATTTGTATATAATACTAGCAAAAGTAAGTCACTCAAAAATGAACTAAAAATCTCCTATTACATAAAATATGTTTATAAATCCATCATTTACAAAATTAGTTCAGAATATCATTACTCAATTTTGTGTTCCTGTTCAGTGAAGCAAATGTAAGTGCATTTAGTGCCATTATCTGTTTAAAATATTGTCTTAAGGTATGAAAGTTCCAGCCAGGCGTGGTGGTACACGCCTTTAATCCCAGCACTTGGAAGGCAGAGGCAGGCGGATTGCTGTGAGTTCAAGGCCAGCCTGGTCTACACAGTGAGTCCAGGACAGCCAAGGCTACACAGAGAGACCCTGTCTTGAAAACCAAAAAATAAACAAACAAATAACCGCCCCCCCCCAAAAAAAGACACGAAAATTCCTCCTTTTCAGAAATCACACTGTACCCTGGAATGTTGATTTTAGGAAAACATGTGATCTTTTGGGGTTTTAACAGTATTCTCTATTTTACATTTCTAACAATGTAGGATTAAATTGTTTCTATCATACTTTTTGTTATAGTTAAGTTTCACAGGCATGATGATTATACTATGTTAAGAACTGTGTTTGGCATACAGTTGTGTTATCTTCAGCAAGAAGTGGCTGATCTGATCTCACAGTTGCAGCACAAAGAAGGTGGGACTTAGTTCCTGCCTTGATTTGTTGTGGTGAAGGTTGGGGACACCATAAGAGGTGAGACCAAAGTTTCTTGTGGTCATATATTCTCTAAAAATGTGGAATTGTAAGTCCTGGTTCGTCTAGATATTGGGAAGTTGACAGAAACATCTAACCAGTACATAACTCTCTAATGCTCATTGATATTCTCTCCCAGGCATACTGGACCTTTGATTTTAACTTTCTAGAAAAATCCCAGTCCACATCTCTTAAACACCATGTGAAGTCAAAGATGCCCAGTGGTAGAACTACAGATGTCCTGAAAGCTAGACTTCTGGTCATGACCTGTGGGTTTATTTTGAATGTGAACTTGCAATGGTTTCTCTAAAGGTCTCAAAAAAGATCTTCACTGAAAAAAAAACATTAGAAGTTTAAGGATCAGTAGCTTCACACACAAACACACACATACATACACACACACATACAGACACACACACGAGTTCAAATTGATAGAAAAAACTTCAGACAAGTGTGCTCGGTCTGAGAACTTTTTTTATTTTATTTTATTTTATTTTTATTTTACTGGTCTTTTACTTTGTATTTTCTGGTTTCCAACTTTGTGGTATTATGGGTTTTGTATGTGTGTATTTCTTATTTATTTATCATTAAATTCTAGTTTTTTGTTTTGTTTTGCAGAGAGACAGACAGACAGACAGACAGACAGACAGACAGAAACAGAGACAAGACAGAGACAGAGACATAGAGAGGAAGGGTGTGGAGTTGTGTGGGTAGGGAGGTGGGTTCTAGAAGGAGTTTAGGAAGGAGAAACCTTGATCAAAATATATTATATAATTTTTTCAGTTTTTAAATATTTAACAGATAGGAGAATAAATTTCATAGTAACTACAAGTACATCAAATTGGCCTCAGTTGGTTACATTGTTTTTAAGGAGAAACAGTTGGAGGCTCCTGGGGGCCTTGGAAGAGGTGAATATGACAAAAATAACTGTATATGTGAATGAAATTCTCAAAGAAATAAAAACATATTTTATAAGAAAAAGGAGAGATTCAGAAGCTGTTGTATGTACTATTCCACAACCTAACATCTGAGAAAAACCAAAGGCCCATGTTTCAGAACAAAGAGACTACCTACCCCATTTAGAGAAGTTTCCCCAATGGAGAAAAGGACATAGCATCTCTGTATGTCAGACAAACATGAAGACAGATTGAATGGATTGGATTGCAACAGCTTGTATTCATAGGCCATGCAAGGACACTCGCTCAGCCTCACAACACCTTTGACATGAGCTCTCCCGACTCACGAAAGGGATCTATAAACTCATACCCTTGCTGGATGCCTTTCAGGGGAGATGTACATAGTGGACATGTATAATCAAGACATATTGGCAGTTTTAAAGAAATACCGAGATCCCCCTTTCTTCTCATCCCCTCATGGAATCTTATGTTTGTGCAAGAAAGTGTCCATAAGTATAGCATTGCTCTTAGGGATATAGTTTATCATGATCTCCAATTTCACTAGCATATAATAGAGATAATATTTAAAAATATTGCCTGAAAACAAGTCTGTAATAAATCAAGTATGTCACTTCCGATACATTATCTTAAATCATCGTCCCTTCAACTTTCTTCTGTAAATCCCACATAATACTTGCATCTGCACAGCTCTTCTCCTCTGAAACTTGACTCACAGAGTTGGTAAACACTCTACATCACTGTACTCCTGGGCAACTGCAGCCTCTAAGAACACTTCTTTAGCTTGATGTCAAAACTGTGTCTTTAGAAACTGTGATTCTAATCCTATTTCTGCCCTTTGTCCATGTGCAAAATCACCTAATTGATATTTCTCTTCACAGAACTTCAAAGCCCAGGTATTCACTGTGTCTTATCAAATCTCCTCTCTGGGGTAAACATGCAGGTCCCTATTCATTTTGCTGGGTTCTCTCAGAGATGTCTGTCATCTGTGGGAGGAAATATAGCTTTTGATTTTTACTTTCCCTGTTTACCTGGTAGTTTCAGATAAGCAGTTTGTAAGTTTAGAAATGTCATGTAAGGCCTGGTGCCAAGAAGTCTGAAGCTTGTGGTAATCATGGCATTAAGAGTATATAGAATTGACAGTAAAGGGATCGGGGCACTGGAAAGAATAACTCCTTCTTCAGTTTCATACTGAGACATAGACTGATTATGCATTTTGCTCAAGAAAAAACATGGGTACAGAACTGCGCCTTTTTGTGGTGTTGCTTGAAGACTAGTTTATACCGGAAATGGCTAAACACTGTTTAAAAATTCTCAATACATAGCTTTCCTCACATTTGCTGCTCCTTAGACCATCTACACTTAATATAGATGTATAATTTTTGGAAGAAGATCTAATTACTACACAACTAACTGAACAAACAGACAAACATGCCTCCTCTCATGGAGCAAGCACTTAAATCATACAGTTGAGTCACAAGTAACTTTACCTATAGCTACAGATGGTCATGAATGATACTAGCCCATTCATAGCCTCAGCATGAGAGCAAATGGCATAATGCCACTTGGTGCATATGAAATAATCTTTTTCAAAGCACACTCCACAGTAATGCAGCATCTGGAGATGCATCCATGTACTACAGCTGAAAATACAGAGTTTGCTGTCATAAGAATAGGTAAGAAGGATTATGTATGTAAGATTTGTACTATATATGGAGCATTTAAGTTCTTTTCACAGGGTCTCTTCCACTTTAAGTTTTATCTGTCATTATTATTTTCATTGCATTCTATGCAATAATCACTGTGTGCTCTTATTTGAAAAATGTATTTTCTTCTTTTGAGGAAAGTGTGAAGCCTTAGATGGCCGGAAGCTCACTATGTATGTTACAGTGGCCTCAAGCTAACAGATCTCCACCTGCCCCAGCCTCCTGGGTGCTGGGATTCAAGCTGTACACCAACATGTCCAATTAGGCTCAAGACAATTTAACAAAAATAAACAAACAAAAAACCAATCTCTTCAGATGTCTGTGTAGTACTGAAATTGTTTTCTGGGCAATTTGGAAAAGTGGTCATAGTGTTCTTTAGAAATTTTGTTTGAGAACACACACACACACACACACACACACACACACACACACAAATGTGCCCATGCACATACACACAACCTTACCTTAAGCTGAGGCAAATGACAAGGACGTATGAGCTGGAGTTGGATGGGCATGTGACTGAAGCACCCGGGAGCCCTGTGTTGTGCTGCATTTGCTGCAAATTGTGGCTTCTATCCTTCTACAATATTTAACTTGTCAATCAGGTAACGTGTCTGCTGAATATTTGTAAAAAGAATATGCCAAGTGCTGGCACTGCCATCCAACACTATCCACACAGTTGGAAAGCCAGCATAAACTCACTCCTCAGAGAAATCCAGTTCCCAATTCTGATTCATGTTTTTAGGAATTTGTGCTTAAAATTTGTGAGTAAATACAAAAAATTAAAAGTTTAAAAAATTCAAGAAATCTTTAAAGCAAAATATCTCAATTTTTGCAGATGATAAAGAACAGAATTAGGATGAACGGTCATACTGAATATCCTGTAACAGAACGGTGGACTAGGGTGAAGTAAGATCCCCTGGAGAAGGCAGTAAGTCTCCCTTTCCTCTCCCCCATTTACACCAGGGCTACCTCCCTTCTGCTCTGCTGTGGGAAGCAGATCCTGGATCAGGAAGCTAATGGCTCAATATGAGCCAGTGGACTTGTTAATGTTTCCACTTCCAGCCCCATAGATCCTTCTCATGGGATCTCACAAAATTTTCAGTAATGTGTACCCAAGTGATTTCTAGATAGAATGGTTTGCTTGTCTACTAGTATGAAATTCAAAAGGAGTTTTATTTGTTTCCCTATGAGCATATACAGGGGGAGGAGGTCTCCTCTCAGTCACAATCATAGGGGGGGGGAGTAAGGGGAAAACGGGAGGGAGGGAGGGATAGGAGGATAGAAGGTATGGGATAGCAATTGAGATGTAATATGAATAAATTAATAAAATATATTAAAACAAACAAACAAAAGGAATAACATTTTATATTCAAAAACTATGAAACTCAGGGGTTGATTCTAAGATTTTTTTAAACATCAAGATCGACATTTGAAGACAAAATATTTGATGAACACACATTACTCCACAGGCAATATGTTAGAATGTGCACACTTCTTACATCTAAGGCAGGCCATCTTATACATTGCTGGACAGGCACCTACACCCATTAGCTATTCTTCTACAGTGGTGAGTATTAAGCCTATAGTTCATTTGTAGATGTACCCCCCACCCCCCGCACAAACACATAAAAGTGCAAAGTACTTTTTCAAAAATTCACTCCTTGGCCTACAGTTAATACATTTAGACTTATGTCAATTACATGTAACTTCTGATTACTTGTAATTCACTTCTGTTCTACAATCTATGAGTGGCATTTCAAAGTACAGAAGGAAAAAAAAAAAGAAAACAAACCCTGACCTCTGTAAAAACACTTTTTGGAAGTCATAAAATCACAGTAGAATAAGTGTTAAACTCAAGAAAGAAGGTGTAGACTGCCATGGAATACAATATATCAGTATCGTGATTTTGTTTCAGATACCTTCAGAACCTAGGTTGTTTTTCTTTCGCTTTTAGAACATTATACAGAAGTTGAGAAGTGTTACGTATTTATAAGGTCTAAACATAGAGAATATTAACCAGTAGAGAGTGGTTATTCAGTAAATGCTCTATCAAGTGAGCAGAAGAATTAAAGTCAAAACAAAACACGGAAATATTGCTATTTCATTTCCATGAAAACTGAAAGCTCCTGAGCAAGCAAGCAGCTCTGGGAGTGCACAACACCCCCTCAGGGACGCCAATGCCCAGGAGACTCAGGGTCTCTGTGAAGGCAAATTGAGGGAAATTCTTGGGATCATTATTATTGTTTGTATACATTTATTCATTCAATTTGGACACATAATCTATTTTAAAAGACCAATCATAGAAAGCTTGCAATCCTCAGACACCTCTACGTATTCTGCTTTGATTTAACCTTGTTTCAAAGACAAGGCTACAATTCAGTTACCAGATATTTTTTTCTTATATTTTTGATTGTGAGCCTAGCACTGGTGCCCCATATTTGACCACTTCCCCTTGGTGGGGAGGCCTGGTGGCACTCAGAGAAAGGATAAGCAGGCTACTAAGATGAGACCTGATAGGCTGTGACCATATGGTGGGGGAGGATGTCCTCTTCTGTAACAGACCTAAGGGAGGGAAATAGGGTGAAAGACAGAGAGCGGGAGGAACTAGAGGATACAACTGAAGGCAGAACGTTTGAGATGTAATCTGAATACATTAATAAAAAATAAAAAAAATTAAAAAACCAAGACATTGTTTTCATTATAGATTCAATACTTTTTACTTTTACTGAAATAGACTTTTTCTCAAATAATGTATCTAATTATTATTAGATACAGTTCCTCTTCTCCTTTACCATCTGAATCCACTTTGTTTATATCTCTCTTTAGAAAACAAACAGGGTTCTAAAATAAAATAATGTGTGGTATAATAAAACACACACACACACACACACACACACACACACAAACACACACACACAGATGATATAGTCTCTGTGCATGCTGTCTCTGGGAGTTCATATGTTCATCAATCTTACAGATTTAGAGGGCTTTGCTTTCTTGGTACCCTCTGTCTCCTCTGCCTCTTAAATTCTTTCTGTCTTCTCTTCTACAGGATCCCCTGAGTCCTGACACATCCCATTTAGGGTGGAGTGTTTCTACATCTTTTGCTCACTAAATAAGGTCTGTGTCTGTTTTTGTTCCTATCTGTTGCTAGAGAAATGATCTCTAATGATGGCGATCAATGAATATAGCATAATGTCTCTAGGAGTTATTGTATTCCTATCTTTTTAAAAGAATATACAGGGGGAGGCAATCCCCCTCAGGAACAGTCATAGGGGAGGGGAATAAGGGGAAAACGGGAGGGAGGGAAGAATGGGAGGATACAAGGGATGGGATAACCATTGAGATGTAACAAGAATAAATTAATAAAGGAGAAAAAAATGAAAAAAAAAAAAAAAGAATAGTACTATCTGCCAGCTACATCCAGGTCCTGAGTCTACTCAGCAGGTTCTTGCATCTCACTGAATGGGTTTTAAGTCATTTCAAGTACTGTTTGGTTACTTCTTCAATTTTGTGCCACCATTCCATTAGACACTATTGGAGATCAAAGAGTGTGTAGCTGGGTAGGTGTCTACGTTTCTCTTTCAGAAGCCCAAAGAGTGCTTATTGTACCAAAATGTTAGATAATAGGGGTGAAGGCTCTAAGCAGGCACCAGCCTGACTTCTCCAGGTTCAGTGAATTGGGTAGTTATGTTCTTTCAGCAGTGGAGCAATAATGTCAGTTTGTGGAGAGCAACTTCTTGGTTCTGCAGCATCTGGGATTCTTTGAGGATTTCATTTAGATCATATCTGTGCTTACTTAAGATAGATACAGATTCTGCTGTATATGTTTCCATACTAAACCTCAACTGACCCTCAGCTTTACTATCACTCAAATGAGCCTCAGTTTTTGCTGTATCTCCACATATTCTGTATTCATTCCCTCATTCCCCACTCCCCTTGCCCTTCACTGATAACTATTTATTCTATTTCATTTTCCTGAGGAGACTCATCTCTCCTTTATAACTACCTTCTGTTGTTCTACAGATTGTAGCTTTTTTATTGTTATCATTGACTTGAAAGCTGATTTCTTAAGCAAATACACATAATAGGTGTATTTGTGGGTCTTGAATATCACACTCAGGATGATATTTTTTTCCAGTTCTATCCATTTATCTGCAAATTTCATGATTTCATTTTTAATTGCCAAGTAACAGTCCATTTTGTAAATGAGTCACACTTCTTCTCTGACAAGGCTGAACAAGGTACTAATCTAGGAATATAGTGTAATGTCATTATATGTTTTTTATTGCTGCTTTTTAAAAAAAGAATAGGATTATCTGCACCATCCCACCCCCAACCCCAGTTCCTTGGTAACTATCTTTTTTAAAAATATATTTTATTAATTTATTCATATTACATCTCAATGGTTATCCTATCCCTTGTATCCTCCCATTTCTCCCTCCCTCCCATTTCCCCTTACTCCCCTCTCCTACAACTGTGACTGAGGGGGACCTCCTCTCCCTGTATATGCTCTGGGTAACTATCTTTATCCATTCTTCTGTTGAGGGACATTTATCTTCTTTCCAGTGTCTGGACTTTATGAATACAACACAAATAAACATGGCTGATGAAGTGTTTCTGTAGTAGAATGAAGCGCCCTTTGGGTATATGCCTAAGAGTGGTATAGCAGGATCTTGATGCGGATTGATTCTCATCTTACTGAGGAACTATCACACTGATTTCTATACAATGGTTGTACAAATTTGCATACCCACCAGCAATTGATGAGCATTCTCCTTACTCCACATCATTGCCAACATGGGGTATCATTTGCTTTATTGATCTTAGTGATTCTGATGAGAGTAAGAAGAAATCCCAAAGTAGTTTTGATTTGCATTTCCCTGATGACTAAGGATGCTTAACAAATCTTCCAATTGAATTTCCTGTTTTCATAATTCTCTGTTTAGATCTGTACACCATTTTAAAAATTGGATGTTTTTGATGATGTAAGTATCTTAATATCTGCCAAAAAAACTTTAAACTAAAATTAATCAGAGGTGTTAGAGAAGAACACTACATACTCATCAAAGAAAAAAATGTCCAAAGGGACACTGGAATTCTTAGCATCTATTCCTCAAGTTCATAGAAGAAACACTTCTACAGCTTAAATCACATGTTGATCCTCACACACTAATAGTGAGTGATTGAAATACCCCATTCTCACCATCATCCAGAGGAAAATTAAACAGAGAAATGATGGAGTTACTTGATATCATGAGTCGTAGACATAGGATATATTTACAGAACATTCTACCCAAACACTAACAAATATACATTCTTTTCAGAAGCTCATGGAATTTTCTCTAAAATTGATCATACACTCAGACACAAAGTATGCCTCAACAGATGTCAGAAAACAGAAATAAAATCATGTATTCTACCAGAACACCATGAATTAAAACTGAATCTCATCAATAAAAGCTTACAAAATTATGGAAATTGAAAACCTCACTGCTGAATTTTAAATTTCATGAAAGAAATGGAAGACTCTCTCAACTTGAATAAAAATAAACATGTAATGAGGGGCCACAATGAAAGTGGTCTTAAGAGACAAGTTCACAGCACTAAGTGCCTTCCTTTAAAAAATTAGAGTAAGCTCATACTATTAACTCAACAGCACAACTGAAATCTTTAAAGCAAGAAGAAGAAATCACACTTAGCATGAGTAGATGTCAAGAAATAATCAAACTTGGGGCTAAAATCAATGAAGTAAGAACAACAACATAACAAAACATAACAAAGAATCAAGGAAACAAAGAGTTGTTGCTTTGAGAAAAATCCATAGATCCCATTTTTATCAAAATACAATTGTCTCTTTCACATTGTTTCATAGTCCTTTGAAGGAAATTCTGTACTAAGTAGAACTCTAGCTCCAATACTATTGTACAAAAAAACCTTCAAGTCTCTGAAGAAAGAAATAAAAAAGATGTCAGAAGATAGAAATATCTCCCATGCTCTTCGATTGGGAGGATCAACAGAAAAATGGCCATCTTATCAAAAGCAATCTACAGATTCAATGCAATCCCTATCAAAATACCTATACAATTCTTTACAGACCTTGAAAGATCAATTCTCAGCTTCATATGGAAAAACAAAAACAAAAAACCCAGAACAGCTAAACCAATCCTGTACAGTAAACAATCTTTCAGACGAATCTCCATACCAGATCTCAAGCTGTACTGTAAAGTAGCAATAAAAATGGCATGATACTGGCATTGAAATAGGCTTGTGGATCAATTGAGTCGAATTGAAGACCCAGAAATAACTCACAAACCTACAGACACTTGATTTTTGCCAAAGAAGCCAAATCCTTACAATGAAAAAAAGATAGCATCTTCAACAAATGGGGCTGGTCTAACTGGATGTATACATGTAGAAAAATGCGAATAGATCCATATATATAACCTTGCATAAAACTAAAGTCCAAGTGAATTAAAGAACTCAGCATAAAACCAGACACACAAAATCTTTTAGAAGAAAAATTAGGGATGATTCTTGAGCTCATTGGCACAGGAGACAACTTCAGCTCAGGCTCTAAGAGCAATTAGTAAATGAGACCTTATGAAACTGAAAAGCTTCTGTAAGGTGAAGGACACTGTTAACAGAACAAAATGACAGCCCACAGACTGGGAAAAGATCTTCACAACCCTACATCAGACAGAGGGCTAATATCCAAAATATATAAAGAACTCAAGAAATTATTCACCACAAAACCAAAATATCCAATTAAAAAGTGACATGCAGAACTAAAAAGAGAATTCTAAACAGAGGAACAGCAAATGGCCAAGAAACACCTAACAAAATACTGTTATTTTATAATTAATTCAATTTTACTGAAAATAGTATAAAGTCAGAACTGAAAATGTGTTTATAATTTCCAAACATTGTGTACCTGTGTCCCATTATACTTATCTTCAACACTGGAAAAAATGAAGAAAGAAGTCAAAAGTTTTAGACAGTAACTCTGTAAATGCCTTTCATTGAATCATCAGTGTAGACAGATCAGAGTAGGAAATGTATGTGTGAGGTGTGCTACACAAGCGAAAATGTAAGACATGGTAAATCTGAGCACTTGTCCATATTCATGGTGTGCAATACCATAGATTTTTGGTTTTAATCCCTTTTTCTCATTCATCCATCCATTCATTCATTGACTCACTCATTCATTCATTTATGTATAGCATTTGAAATAGTAAAAATAAGTAAGTAAGTAAATGAATAACCTACTGTCAACAGGGGTTGCAGTAAGAGACCAATATAATATAACAACATTTTCTCAAATTCATAGTTCACCATGTAGTAGAAATGGTTACAGCAAAAAGGGGGATCAGAAATCAGACTATGATAATTAAAAGACAAGGACATCAGGCTTTTATATACTTGACTCCCCGGAATAAAAAGCATTCTGGGAGTTTGTTTGGAGGTTCTAACAGGGAAGCATAGGTACTCGTTATATAGTTGATTGAAAACTTGTCACCATCTATTAGGGGAAGGTCATCCTCTTTAACCTATCAGACAGTAGTGAGGGAGGAAGGGGGGCATGTACCTAGCCAACTAGATTAGCTGAATCAACCCTGGTTAGCAACTAGGTGAGTAATGGAGGAAGAGGGGAGACGGAACGGTGTTGCAGGATGTTTAATCCCATTGTGAATCCTGAGATTGTGAACTGTCAAACTTTGTTTCTCGTTGTGGAGTGGCTCAGCCCTAGCATACATGTTTAATCAAAGAACTTTCTGTTCATTGTAAACAGGTGGTTCTGGTGTGGCTCAGCCCTAGCACACACCTTTAATCCAAGAGTTTTCTTCAACAGGATATGTTAAAATTGACCCTCGGACAAGAGGCAGAGCAAGTAACCAGCTGACAGGGACTAAGCAGAAAAGAGGGACTTTGAATTGAAGGGTATTTGAGACAGTGTGGAGAAGAAGGGGATTTTTGGCTTTTTGCCTTTTAGCTTTTGAGTTTTGTTTTTTTTCCTCCTGGGACATGAGCTGAGTTGGAAGATCAGTTGAGTGCTTTTTCTGCCTCTCTGAGCTAGTAGGTTTTCACCCTCAATATCTGGTTCCTGAGCCTTTATTGGTAAACTTGAACAATTGGGATTTTCTTTCTTTATATTAACAAAATTGATGGCAGGAATGCATCTACATTCAAATGAGGGGCATTTGAGGGATCGCATGGGAACCTAGTGCCATGGAAACTTCCTAACATATATGAAGGTGATCACAATGAACTCTCCAAATATGAGCGAGATACAGTCTCACCTGCCCTTTTTTTTTTTTTTTTTTTTTTTTGCTACCAAATAAAGCTTCCAGTACTGGTTACCCTCAATTGAGTTTTTGGCCAAAGAGATTCCATGAAAATTCTCTAACAACCCAGGCTGCTGCCAAGATAATAAGTAGTTCTTTACAAACTGACAGTAAGGTCCCATTATTGAGAAAAAAAATCCCATGTAACTCACTGAACATGGAGATGTCAACCTGGTCCTGAGATAGAACCTTTACTCCTATGTTTTAGTGTGGTTGTTACAGGAAAGTACTCTGTAAGCTACCAAAAGAGTAATATAAACACTAGACCAGTCACAACCCCTTTCATCTATATTGCTTTCCTGCTTGCAGAATATCCTAGAACACTGGTGTCACAAAGCTTGTGAGAATAACCAACCATTACTTAGTTTGACTTAAGATTACCCATATGCAGGACTGCTTGGGTGACCAAACATCTGAGACTACATAGCCCAGAGACCTAGGATAGAAAAAAATACTACTTACATTTATTTTTTTTTAAAGTACGGATAAAATGATTCCTAATAGTATTTTGTTATACTCATAGATCAGAATCTTATTCAGTCATCATCAGAGACACTTCTTCCTTCAGCAGATGACAACAAACACAGATATTGACAGCCAAACACTACACAGAGCCCTTGAAACACACAGCTCTAAACGGGATGTCTCCATCAAATCCCTCTTCTCAGAGTGCAGGGAACACTACAGAGGAGGAGGCAGTGGTGAAGGAGGACACGAGGAGTTCAAGCTTCTCTAAATCAATTGAGAAAAATTCATATAAACTCTGAGACTAAAGCAGCAAGCACAGGGCCTGCAGAGATTTGTACCAGGTCCTCTGTGTGTATATTTTTCCTGATAAGTGTTTTATAGGACTCCTGAGTGTGTGAATGAGTAGTTCTCTGATTATTATACCTTCTTTGGGGCTCTTTTTCTTCTATTGATTTGACTTGTCTACCCTTGATGTGACAGGTTTATTTTATTTATTATTTTATTTTGTTATGTTATGTTTTGTTGTTGTCTTTTAGAAGCCAGTTCTTTTCTAATGAGAGATAGAAAGAAAGTGGATCAGGATGGGAAGAAAGGTGGGAGGAATTGGGAGGAGTAGAGCAAGGGGAAATTATAATCATTATACATGAGAAAAGAATCTATTTTCAATAAAAGGAAAAAACCAAATATTAATGACAGTAAAAATTAGAAGCATTCTGGGAAAAAATAATCATAGTTATGTCCAGAAATGAGACATAACCTTGTACCTTTCTTGGATCTATGTCCAAGGTCCACGGGTAAAATGGGGATGGGGCAGCTTTGCTTTTGCTTATGGCTCTGATTCTAAGGCTTAGCTATGAAGATTCTTCCACTTGATGCTTTGTCTATGTCCTTGTCAGAGCAGCACAGTGATTAACAGTGCTTTTCACGGCCATTCTTGTAAATGCATCATTTTAGACTTTTATTGGGCATGAAACACAGAGTACAGCATTTCAATCTCCCATATTTTGATGAAGAGAGATTGTTATTTATTCTAAGTAAGAGAAGTCATTTATTATTTTTTTTAATATGAAAACTATAAAGAAACTCTGGCTCTGACCTGGTTTTTGGTGTATATATGTTTCATCCTACCCTATGTGTTGTATAAACTCCTCACGGCTGGCTCTGACCCACTGAAGGCACTACATTGGAAGTCCTACATCCTGGCCAGGGCTCTCATTGCTGCTTGCTAGAAGCCCTCAACTGCACCTGGCTCTCCTGACTCACAGAAATAACTTACGCATGTTTTGCAGAGCCAACAGCATTCATGGACTGAGCAATCATTTTCTTTTCTTTTTTTTTCTTTTTTTTCTCTTTTTTTTTTTTTTAGTTCTTTATTTGTCCTCCATACATACTTTTCTGCTCTTATCATCATGGGGCTTAGAATTAGAAAGGCTTTCATTGAAAATTCTTGGAAGTTTCAATGTTGTGATCACAGGCAATCCTTTAGCCTCGCTGAGCTTCTATTGCCCCCTTAAAAAACAAATGGGAGGGAGAGAGGAATGGAAGGATATAGGGGATGGGATAACAATTAATATATAATATGAATAAATTAATAAAATATATTTAAAAAACAATGATCGATGTATTGTTCATACAAGGGCCATATGCCAAGAACTCATGGAGTATGCATCAGTTGCTTTTTTCACTTATCCTCATCATCATATTCCCTTGTCTTTCTCCCAGTGTTCTCAAAGAAAGGCTCCTGGACCTCCTCCAGTACGAGCATCACAAATAACAAGTTAGATACAGTGCTCTGACACTGCTGACCATAACCTGGGGTATGACCCAGGAAGCTACATTCTGCTAAGCCCTGTGATACAGAACACTGCTAATTCCGCATAAAATGGGATGTATTACATTATTCTGCCTATTTTTCATTGTTCATAATTAAGGTCCTTATGTCTATGCTAGGAGGAATAGTTCCGAAATCTACAATGTCCATTCACACAAAGCTTCCAAGAGTATTATTCTGAAAAAACCACTTACACATAGAACATAGATTAAGCATCACTACATATAAAGGTATGATAAACAAGCAAATTATATTTTCTACTCTAAAATGTATCTAGCTGCCTCCAGATGTGAGAATATGTCTTGGAAAACTCCCAGCGCAGTTAAGGAAAGTATCATTGTTCTTCTGAAATTTTTTCATTTATTCAAGTTTAATAACAATTAAATATATCTACAAAATAAAATAGTAGTAATTAATGGATTATATATGTTGTATAAACTTAGAAATTTATATACTATCCTGAAATAAACGCAAAAATGGCTGACTAAATTATTCTTCCTTTAAAGTTAAAGCATTTTGGCCAAAGAAGCAACTAGGATCTTTACCACATGAAAGGGTGAAAAGCTTTCTTTACCAAATTCTCCTTAACCTGTGAAACCCTTTATTCTATGACATGTTTGCCTCCTATATCAGGATTGCATTAGAAAATGCATTAGTAGCATAACCATACTTAAGCTCATTCAGGATGCTTGGATGTGCAAAGGATGGTATATAATTAAATAATTAAAGCGAGAAAAACAATTGTAATATAGTAAAATTAGAATATTTTGTTCTTAAGTCCTATTACAACTAATTTTTTTTTACCATATTTCTTAGTAGCAGAACATTTTTCCTAATGCAATCTCTTAAAAAAATTAAATAAACTGATTCCTTCAGTATTTTATTTGCCTTACTTTTTTGCTTACAATTAAATGCATATTATTTCTCACTTTAGAATAAATCAAAAGCAATTAAGCGTTTTTAGGTAAAATTAAGAGGCTTAAATTGAGCTGGGGTGGTGGCGCTCATCTTTAATCCCAGGATCAGGGGAGAAGTAGCAGATGATTGTAAATTTCTTTGAGGCCAGCCTGTTTACATAGAGCAGTGGTTCTCAACCTTGCTAATGCTGATACCCTTTAATAGAGTTCCTCAGGATGATGACCCTGACCATAAAATTATCTTTGTGGCTACTTCATTATTGTAATTTTGCTACTGTCATGAATCATAATGTAAATATCTGTTCCCTGACAGTCTTAGGCGACCCCTGTGAAAAGGTCATTCACCTCCCAAAGGGGGTTGCAACCCACAGGTTGAGAAACACTGACAGAGAGGCGTGTGTGCCATCCATGGCTTCATAGTGAGATCTTATCTTTAGTAATAATAATGACAACAAAGGCTGAAACTGAATATCACTCCGAGACACATTAAAAACCATACAGCAATGTCAATATTTAAAGTCAGCTTATGATCTTACAAAGTTCCATATTTGTAGCTTATCTTCAACTGCAAGGTAGCCTGCAGCCAAAAGTGAGGCACATCTTCCAGATTACTATATCAGGGGATAATGTTTAGGAGCATGGTTAAACTGTGACGATGCATCCCTCATCAGACACTTTAATTTAGTGCCTGTAGTTAATGTATTTTCTGGAGCTGGAAGAGAAGATGTAAACCTTGAGTTTTGGAGACTGGACACTCCAGGACTGGCAGTTCCCTGAGTTTGACCTCTGATGAGGGCCTTTCTGCTAGTATCACATTATGGCTGAGTAGAGATATCATATCCAGATTGAGAGTCAGAGAGTCAGAGAGGGTCAGACTTGCTTACTGAAAACTCATCCCATCTCAGAAAAGGTATCTTAGTCTATTTTGGGGGCAGTTCCTCCAGTGACTGAACATTTTCAATCACAACCCACTGCGTAAGGCTCTACTGCCTCTCATTACTACGCCGAAGATGAAAGATGCAACACATGAGCCCGTAGAGGATTAACCTCATGCACACCAAACAGAATTTAAAAACTGGACTCAGAGAGCCCTTTCACTCTTTCTCCCACGACAAAAAGATGGCCATCTAGGAAGCACCATTAGGTTGGACTATGAATCTCAAGAATTGTGAAGAATGAACTTCTTTCAGTTATAAACTACCTAGTTTATAGTACTTAGCATGGAATAGATTAGTGCATTTGTCAATAAACTCAAAGAGAACATTGAAACGGAAGTATTTTTAAAATGCTAAATCAAAATAGTACTAACCAGCTATACAAATCTCTTGATGTGTAGAAAAGGACCCACAGGCCACCTACAATGTACAACTGGCACTGGCCATATTCATGTACCAAAATACCTGATAGTATGTTGGTGTTATAGCTATAATTCCAGCAAATAGAAGGGCTAAGGCAGGAGAACTGCACATATCTAATAACAGAAAGATATCAATATAACAACCTAAATATAAAACAGTATTTTGGATCAAAATAAACTAAACCATAGGACATAGGATCACATAAATGCCCCTTTATACGGAATCTTGAAATGGCAAATGATATAAATTTAATGGAAAGGGATGGTAGAACGCTTGAATCATATGAAACAAGTCTGTGTGACTTCACCTACGATTTCTGCTTTCTAAGTTTCTCCTGTATGTATGTGTAGATATTATACGTGGTTATAGTCCTATTGCTAATCATGCCATGATGCTCACTGTGAAAAGTCCCAGAAAGAATCCAGAGATCCTTTTGAGTGATTATGTTTATGTGTGTGTGTTCGTGTGTGTGTGTGTGTGTGTGTGTGTGTGTGTGTGTGTGTGTGTGTGTAACCCACACAGCAGCTCATGTTTCGTCACCTTCTTAGATTCTATTTTGTCAAGATGACAACATGATCCTACACAAAAATGAGTATATTTTTCAGAGATGCAACAAAGAATTATGCAGGGATTAAGAGCCTAAAGGTCAACATTTTAAGCATATTTCCCCAGAAATATAGGTAGATGGAGTAGCAAATTTGTGAAGAATGTTGATAATAATATTAGCTATAGAATATTACTATTAGGTTTACCATATAACTCTCCGTTTTTAACCAATGTTAATAACTTTCAGTATTGTATTAATATAAAAAACCCAGACTTCTGGGAAAGAGTTCTAAGAGTCTATTTTCTGTTTATAACATTTAGTTGGGTATTATTTAGCATGGAGATTTAGAGAAGAGCCACACCCAAAGTAGTTGTCAGCATAAAGTGACAAGCCAGAAAGGAAAAAGTGAAGGATAGCACCATGCTTGGGAGAGATGAACCTAACAGTGAGAGTGAATTTGAGGGGTGGCAGAGTGATCCCCAGTTGTGTGGCTTGAAAATCTGAATGGATGGAGATTTACTTACCGGACAAAGTAGGTAGAGTTGTAGCTGCAGTAAAGTTTCAATGAGCTGATGAGATAAGAGGTCAGGGGGTGAATTAGATTATGGTGTGAGTGGAAGCATTATACTGTAAACATCTGGCTGTGTACACCCTAAAGAAGCAACATGGAAAGTTGATGTGGTTGTTTAAGTGAGAATGGCCTCCATAGGTTCACATTTTGGAAATGATTATGAGGTATGGCTTTGTTGAAGGAAGTGACTCATTGGAGGTGGGCGTTGAAGCTTCCAAAGCTCATGCTAGGTTCTCTCTCTCCCTCCCTCCCTCCCTCTCTCTCTCTCTCTCTCTCTCTCTCTCTCTCTCTCTCTCTCTCTCTCTGCCTTCAACTTGGAGTATAGGTTGTACAGTTGTACAGCTACTGCTCTAGCTCCCCTCCCTCTGACTGTAAGCAAAGGCACAATTAAAATGCTTTCTTTTATATGCTGTCTTGGTAATAGTGTCTCTTCAGAACAACAGAAGAGCAACTGAGATAGCAACTGAGATACAACAATGAATTTACTGCTTCCAAGCAGTAAATATGAGGAAGAGTAGAGATATAACAAAATATTTGAATTTAATCTCTATGTTCTTATGTTTGGGTTATAATATAAAAAAGATGTAAAAATATGCACAAGGCCTTTATATGGAAAGTCAAGGAGAAACTCTTAGTATTCTTTAATAATTCAGTATTCAAGAACTCAATTCTATTTGGGTTATGAAACACACAGAGTTTCAGAACGGGGCACTTATTTTTCTAATTAAAACAAATGTGAATTTTAGTTTTGAAGATGCTACTGAAGTAAATAAACATAAAACATAGTGGCTCTTCACTGCACCCTTATGTTCTCTTTTTATAATAAACTTCTGTTGAAGATAATATAATTGAAACATCACCATGACATTTTCTGACACATACAGTTGAAACTCATTTGTTTCAAGTATACTATTTTATATCCTGTCAATAATCTACAAAATGACATAATATTGTCTAAAGTGTGTCTCTGCCATTCCCAGGCTACATAACAGCCTGGTTCATGTATTTACATTCTTTCCCTCTTGAGCTCCTCATTGCTTCTTTCTGTTTCCTTCTTTCTTTATATGCTCTTGTATAAACAATGGCAGAACAGTTCTATAACCAGCTAGACAGGAGGATTAAGCTGTTTGACTGAATTACCACTATTATTCTATAATGAGTGATCATGACCTTACCCAAATATCAACAGGCTCCAAAAATACATCCATGAGGCAACTTTCATTACTTTGAATCTAAAATGACTAGCATGGGCTAGAAAGGAACTCAGCTGGTGCCACCAACCCTGAGGAACTGAGATTGATCCCTGACAACATGATAGAAAGGCAGAACTGACTCTCAAAAGTTGCCTTCTATCTTCCACACAGATGTCACACACACAGACACACACAGACACACAGACACACACACACACACACACACACACACACACACACACTTTAAGAAACTGGGTTTTTCTTCTTATATGTTCTTGCATGTCGACATTAGCCTTGTCTGCCGTTACATACAAATTTAGCTATTGAACTCTCAACAAGCTATCACATGTGCTTCCTGTTTTCTCAACATACTCTTAAGAATACATAAAGATTTATTTTTTTTGCAATATGCTAAAAGAAACTATATTTCCTTAAAGATTGGTGGCAATCTATCCCCTGACAATTGGTAAAACTTTCACATCAAATGCAGCTGGATGTGGTGGGGTAGGGAAACGGGGAAGACTGTAGAAGGGTAGGACTGGGAGAAGAGGAGGGAGAGAGTGTGTAGGGGTGTAAAGTGAATAAATAAACAAATTAAAAAAGAAAAAAAATCTCATGGAGGCAGAGGCAGGATGTCTGTGAGCTCCAGTCCAGCCTGGTCTATAAAACCAGTTCAGAACAGCCAAGGCTACACAGAGAAACCTGTCTTCAAAATCCAAAAACAAACAAACGAACTAACTAACTAACTAACATCAAAAACAGACAACAACAAAAAGAAAAGAAAAGTAAAGTAAAGAAAAGAAAAAAAGGAAACCTTTTACATCCTCAATGTCTTGGGCAGCGAAGAAAATCCCTTGTCAAAAATAATGATGCCTTAGTCACTTAGTATTTTACTGGTTTTAGAACAACAACAAGATATTTTTACAGAGGTAAATTTGCTTTAACAAGTGATTTTTCTTGTACTTTCTCTTTGAGAGTCTTTTTGCCTTGCACTTACGATGCATCTGGAACATCTGTGGATATTCCACTTGGGTTAATAAATGTAAGCACTGCAGTCAATGTTTGAACTACATGTTGGCCTTTTAATTTAATTTATTTTTTTTTAAACTTTTTCTTCTCTCATATATTACATCCTGGCCACATTTCCCTTCTCTCCTTCCCTTTCAGTCCCCCGTTCCTCCCTGCCATCCATACCCCTGAATTTCCCTTCAGAAAAAGGCAGGCCTCCCAGGGATATCAACCAAACATGGCATATCAAGTTGTACCACCTTTTTTGTTAAGGCCAGACTAGGCAACCCAGTAGGAGGAAAAGAAAGCAGTCAGAAGAGTTGGAGAGAGCCCCACTGTTAAAAGTCCCACAAGAAAAATAAGCTACGCAATGATAAAATATAAGCAGAGGGCTTAGCTTAGGGCCTACCTAATTAGGGTTTCTGTCTCTGTGAGCCCCTATAAGCCCAGTTTAGTGGATTCTGTGGATTTTCTTGTGGTGTTCTTGACCGCTCTGGTTTCACAAGCTTTCCTCCCTCTCTTTTACAGGATTACCCAAGCTCCACCTAAAGTTTGGCTGTGGCTCTCTGCATTTATTTCCATCACTTGTTGGTTGAAGCCTCTCTTATGATGGTTATGCTAGGCTCCTGTCTATGAGTATAGAAGAATATCATTAGGAATTATTTCATTAACTTCTTCTTCTGGTTCCATTTGGTTCTATAGGGGGTCTTTAGGCTATCCAGCCTCTGCTTCCTGGCCCTCAAGGCAGTATCAAGGACAGGCACACTCTCATGGAGTGAGTCGCCAACTGGTAGGGTCATTGGTTGGCCACTCCCATAATTTCTGTGACATCTTTACCTCAGCACATCTTGTAGGTAAGACAAATTGTAAGTAGATGGTTTTGTGGCTGAATTTGTTTCCCAATCTCTCCACTGGGAGTCTTACCTTATTATGAGGGACAGCCAATTCAGGCTCCATGTCTCCCCCCCTCCCCATTACTAGGAGTTGTATCTAGCGTCATCCTTGTAGATTCCTAGGAGTATGCATTGCATTTGATTTCTAACTCATCCCATAGATGGCCTCAATTTCAGTTGTCTCTCTCAATACTTTTTGCCTCCATCCTTTCTCACCTAATCTGCTCTATTTCCTTTCCCACCTGGCCCCAGTCCACATGAGACATCTATTCAATTTTTCCATCACATGGAGATTCATGAGTCCCCTTGTATTGGGGGATTGGTCTGGTGCTATGAATTCGGATGCTAATTACTGGCTCTGAAGACCTAGTTGCTGCCTGGACAAACATGCTTTCATGTACACCTGTCTTTGTTGTGTAAACCTTGCTCTACCTATTTAAAGTTTATTGGTTAATAAGAAGTGCTGAAGCTTAGGATTTGGCAGACTAGAGACAGGTGGAGTTTGAGGTTGACCAGCCTGGGGTCAGGGGATTACAAGGCAGGAGAGAGAGAGAGGAAACAGGTCCAGGAGGAGGAAGGAAGAAAGAAGCGGTCATGCTTGGTTAGCATGGAGAGAAGCACACAACTAGATCTGCATGGAAGACAGAAAGCAGCCCATGTGAAGAACATTAGCAAGTATGGGAAACAGCCCTGATAAGAATAGTTGAAGGACATAGCTTGGCTTTGGGGCTGGGAAGTGATCAGGATAGTTCAGTCCCAGGTTAAATGAGGCTATTCTAAAATACAACAGGTGTCTGTATATTTATTGGTTATAATAGTAGATTAGATACTACCATCATAATATTTATGAGCATTAAATAATAAACATTATTAGCTATTTTTTATTTATTACAACACACTTGTGCTATTCTTGTTATGTAGCCTCTCTGGGTCTGTGGATTGTAGCACACGTGTTCTTTACATTACAGCTAATATCCACTTACAAATGAGTACATACCAAGTTTGTCTTTCTGGTTTTGGTTTACCTCACTCAGGATGTTTTTTAAAGTTCCATCCATTTGCCTGAATACTTCAAGATAAAAAAAATATATATCTTGACCTGTTTGACAAGAACTTCAAGCATTTTAGGAAAGAAACAAAAGAACATATCAGGAGATAGAAAGATCTACCATTAAAAATGGACTCCTCCCCAAAACAAGCTACAGATTTGTTACAATTCTCATTAAAATTCCATCACAACTCTTTACAGACCTTGAAAGAACAGTTCTCAACTTCGTATGCAAAAAAAATCCATGATAGTTTTTTTAAAAAACTGTACAATAAAAGAACATCCAGAGATATCACCATCCCTGATTTCAAGGTTTACTACACTCCTATAGTAATAAAAAGAGGATGGTATTGAAGCAAAACCAGACAGCTGATCACTGGAATTGAATTGAAGACGCAGATGTAAATCCACATATCTATGTACATCTGATTATAATAAAAAAAAAACCAGAACTATACAGTAGGGAAAAAAAAGGTAGCATCTTCAACAAATGTTGCTGGTCTAATTGAATATCTGCACATGGAAGAATGCAAATAGATTTACATCATTCTACACAAAACTCAAGTCCAAGTGGACCAAAGACTTCAACATACAACTGGATACACTGAACCTGACAGAAAAGAACGTGGGGAACAGCTTTGAAGACATTGGCACAGGAGACAGCTTCCTGGACAGAACACTAGCAGCAGAGAAATTAAGATTGATAAGTAATAACTGGGACCTCCTAAAACCTCTTAAAACTGAAAAGCTTCTGAAAGGCAAAGGACACTGTCCATAGGAAAAACAGAAGCTTGCAGAATTGGAAAATATTTTCACAAAGTCCACATCTGACAGAGGGATGATATCCAAAAGACAAAAAGAACTCAAGAAATTAACACCAAAAAACAAACAAACAAACAAAAACAAAAACACAAAAAACCAAAAATGAGGAAAGAGCAAAACAGAATTTTTTGTTGTTGCTGCTGTTTTTACTTTTATTTTTTTATTAATTCATTCATATTACATCTCAATAGTTATCCCATCCTTTGTATCCTCCCATTCCTCCCTCCCTCCCGCTTTCCCCCTACTCCTCTCCTCTATGACTGTGATGGAGGGGGACCTCTTCCCCCTGTATATGCTCATAGGGTATCAAGTCTCTTCTTGGTAGCCTGCTCTCCTTCATCTGAGTGCCACCAGGCCTCCTCATCCAGGGGACGTGGTCAAATTTGGGGCACCAGAGTTCATGTGAAAGTCAGACCCTAGTCTCCACTCAACTGTGGAGAATGTCCTGTCCATTGGCTATATCTGATTAGTGGTTCGAAGTTTACTGCATGTATTGTCCTTGGCTGGTACCATAGGTTGAACAGGACCCCTGGGCCCAGATCTGCCCATCATAATGTTCTTCTTTTAGGTTTCTAGGACCCTCTGGATCCTTCTATTTCCCCATTCTCCCATGCTCCACTCACCTAGAGTCCCCATAGGATATCCTCCCCTCTGTCCCACTTTCCTGGTAAGTGAAGACTTTCATGGGACATGCCCCTTGGGCTACTGTCCAGACATAAGTGAGTGTATACCATTTGAGTCTTTCTGCTTCTGGATTAACTCACTGATTATGATTATTTCTAGTTCAATCCATTTGTCAACAAATTTTGGGAATTCCTTGTTTTTAATAGCTGAGTAATATTCCATAGTGTAAATATACCACAGTTTCTTTATCCATTTTTCTACTGAAGGACACTTAGGCTGTTTCCATGTTCTGGCTATTATGAATAAGGCTGCTATGAACATGGTTGAGCAAATGTTCTTGTTGTGTGCAGGCACATCTTCTGGGTATATTCCAAGGAGTGGAATATCTGGGTCTTGAGGAAGCCTTATTCCTAGTTTTCTGAGCTAATGCCAGATAGATTTCCTAAGTGGTTTTAGAAGTTTAAATTCCCACCAGCAATGAAGGAGTGTTCCTCTTTTTTCACATCCTCGCCAGCATGTGGTGTCACTTGAGGTTTTGATCTTAGCCATTCTGATGGGTATAAAATAGAATCTCAGAGTTGTTTTGATTTGCATTTCTCTGATGACTAAGGAGATTGAGCATTTCTTTAAGTCTTTCTCAACCTTTTGATATTCCTCTGTTGAGGATTCTCTGTTTAGTTCTGAGCCCCATTTCTCAATTGGGTTATTTGGTTTGGTGGTGTTTAATTTCTTGAGCTCTTTATATATTTTGGATATTAGACCTTTGTCAGATATAGGGTTGGTAAAGATCTTCTCCCAGTTTGTAGGCAGTCACTTTGTTCTTTTGACAGTGTCTCCTGCCTTACTGAAGCTTGTCAGCCTCATGAGGTCCCATGTATTAATTGTTGACCTTAAGGCCTGGGCTGTTGGAGTTCTGTTCAGGAAGTTTTCTCCTGTGCCAATGTGTTCCAGGCTCTTCCCCACTTTTTCTCCTAACTGATTGTCTCTGATTTTATGTTGAGGTCTTTGATCCACTTAGACTAGAGTTTTGTGCATGGTGAAAAATATGGGGCCAATTGCATTTTTTTTTACACAAAGATATCCAGTTAGACCAGCACCATTTGATGAAAATGCTTTCGTTTTTCCATTGAATAGATTTGGCTTCTTTGTCAAAAATCAAGTGACCAAATGTGTGTGGATTCATATCTGGGTCTTTGATTCGATTCCATTAATCAACCAGCCTGTTGCTGTGCCAGTACCATGCTGTTTTAATTACTGTTACTTTACAGTACAGCTTGAGATCAGGTATGGAGATTTCTCTGGAGGATCTTTTATAGTACAAGATTGTTTTAGCTATTCTGGGTTTTTTGTTTTTCTATATGAAGTTCAGAATTGAACTTTTAATGTCTTTTAGAAATTGTGTAGGTATTTTGATAGAGATTGCATTGAATCTGTAAATTGCTTTTGGTTAGATGGCCATTTTTACTGTTAATTCTCCTGATCCACAAGCAAGGAAGATCATTCCATCTTCTCATATCATCTTCAATCTCTTTTTTCCGAGTTTTGAATTTTTTTTTTCAACAAGTCCTTCACTTGTTTGGTTAGAGTAACTCCTAAATATTTTATATTGCTTGTGGCTAACGTGAAGCGTGTAGTTTTCCTAATTTTTTCCTCTGCATGCTTGTCATCTGTATATAGGAAGGCTACTGACTTTTTTGAGTTATTTTTGTATCCAGCCAATTTGTTGAAGGTGTTTATCAGCTGGAGGAGTTCTCTGGTGGAATTTCGAGGGTCACTTATGTACACTATCATATCATCTGCAAATAGGGATAATTTGACCTCTTCCTTTTCTATTTGGATCCCTTTGATCTCTTTTTGTTGTTATTGCTCTGCTAGAATGTCCAGTACTATATTGAAGAGATATGGAGAGAGTAGGCAGCCTTGCCTTGTTCCCAATTTTAGAGGAATTTCCTTGAGTATCTTACCATTTAATTTGATTTTGTCTATTGGCTTGCTGAATATAGCCTTTATTATGTTGGGGTACGTGCCTTGTATCCTTGATCTCTCCAAAACTTTAAACATGAACGGGTGTTGGATTTTATCAAATGCTTTCTCTTCATCTAAGGAGATGATCATGTACCACAGTTTCTTATATCCAATCTTCTACTAGGGACACTTAGGCTGTTTCCATGTTCCAGCTCTTATGAATAAGGCCACTATGAGCATGCTTGGGCATATGTCCCTGTTGTGTGCTGGAGCTTCTTCTGGGTCTATTCCAAGGAGTGGAATAGCTGGGTCTTGAGAAAGCCCTATTCCTAGTCAAAACAGAATTCTTAGCATTGGAATCACTTATGTCCAAAAAGCACTTAGAGAAATGCTCAATGTGGAGCAAGAGGAACACTTTAGCTAGTGTGAGGACAAACATGCACAACCACCTTGGAAATCAATCTGTTGGTTTCTCAGAAAATTAGGGAATAGTTCTACCTTAAGACCCAGCTATACCACGCCTGTGCATCTACCCAAAGAATGTTCAGTCGTACTGTAAGGGCACTTGCTCAGCTGTGTTCATAATTGCTAGAACCTGGAAACAACCTAGATGTCACTCAACTAAAGAATGCCTAAAGAAAATATGGTATATCATGCATGTTGACTTTTCGATAGTTATATTTAATTTGATCACTTAAAAGTGTAATGATATCGATGTAAACATGATTTTGTTTCGATCCCAAGTGTGGGACGTAAAATAGACTTGTGTGAGTTTGTGCAGTGTTTGTCCACTGGAAACAAACTTGGAAGAGGACAAGCGGTGTTTGTCCGCTAGAAGAGGAATTGTCTCTTTTGGGTGCATGGTCGTTGCCAGCTGATAAACATCCTCGTAGACTTTGAGAGTATATATTTATAAGCCCAAAACCAGAGGCTTGGAGTTTTGTCTTTGGCTTCACTTCGTATCATTTGGTTTTTTTATCGCTCTGCTTTGAGATGCTCCTAGAGAGAAATGCTCCAGAGGAAGCTTAGAGGTTCTTGGTTCCGGCTGCTGTTCTGGTTCTGGCTGTTGCAGTTATGGTCACTTTTGCTGAATTACTGCTTTGCTGTGGAATGGGTCTGTTGGAATCCTGACAGCAAAGAGTGGAATCATTCCACAGAACTGAGTCTAAAAAGGTTTAATTCTCACGTCCCCCTTAACCTCTTTTCTCTCCTATCTAGGGTAGCTTGGTTGGAAGGAAGGAATAGGCATTAAAGAACTCCAAATAAAGTAGGTTTGTAAAAGTAAAAAGACTACAGTTTAAAGCTAATGAAATTGTACTGTTAATATGACAATCTCATCTTGTCTACCTCAGGACTGGTCTGACGCTTGTTTGATTTTGTGTCTCCTTTCCTCATTTCAATCCATTCCCCTTGGAAGCTTTGATGAAGGATACCAATGTCACTTCAGGACAGCTCACTATTTTACTATTTATGCAAGGACTTATTAACAAATATCCAATAAGCCAGCACTCACCAGATGAAAACAGGGATTATCTGAGTTTTTAATACTATCTAGTACAGCCATTGTTAGCACACAGTGGAGGCACCTGGCCTGAGTTGCAGTGCATTGTATGAACTTGGGAAGACTTAGTAACTTCTCGCATCTAGCATCTCTATCCATAAAGCAGCGGTAAAAAACAGTATTTATGCTGCCGGATTCTTATATTTAAATGGCCTTGCTATTAAGCATAGTTACACACTATACATAATATCTTTGTTAAAATTTAAAAGTTCAGTAAAATCACTTATATTCAGACATACCACAGAGTTTACAAAAAGCACCATTAACACATTTCCATACAATCTACCAACAATAAATAATTTGTTACTTTTGACTCAATTTTGTCATAAAAAGTAAGTCAAACACAATTATACCTTGTCTCAGATACTTATATCCAGAAGTTCCTCTTGGTTCATTACCAAAACAAAATATTTTTCTGATATCTCTATGCAAAGAATATGACTATGGCTTATTTTATTTTCCAAGTCAGATGGTATCTTCATAAGTAAATGTTATGGTCAAACAAACAATAGCAACATCTGTTCATAGGATGAAAACTTCAGAAGCAGTGGAAAGTGTTTATTAATTTTCAATCACAAAGCATATTACACAGTAGAGGAAATTCATAGCCATAGCTATCGTTTGCATACTAATCCAATGTCATAAAATTCTAAGTTTGAGAAGATAGTATTAAAAGGTGGAAAACATCTCTCATTGCTATCACATAGCACACACACACCAGTGCATCTCAATAGTTTTGTAATATTGACTGAACACTTAAAACAATAACAAAGCCATGGTGTCAATGGTGCTTGTACATGCAGCTTCTCTGTATTAAGTGTCTTGAAATTAGGAGACCTTTGAAGTGGGAACATCTATGAAAATCTGAGCTGACAGGCACACAAACTCACACCTCACAGGAGTCAGAACCAGGGCCTCCTATTGTTTAAGAATATTAAAGCAGTTGTTTTAAGACTCCACTGAACATTTTACTAATGTGTTATTGAATCAAATCTGTTTGTACTTCATTATCTAACTAGGCCAAGTAAATACAAAAGGATAATTGTTTAAAATTGATGCAAACCGCCCAAACCTTTTTAGTTTATTAAAGTAAATACATCACTTGAATGTAGGATTGCACAGTGAATTCCCATTCTAAGCAATAGTCTCTTTTTTCTATCATAGAAATAGAAAAGCTAAATTTGCTTTTATTTTTAGAAAGAGAGAACACAGTGGGACTCTGCAAAAGACATTTTAATAGGCAGATTTTGATATGCCAAACATGTGGGTGAAAAAGGAACACATTACTATCTCCATTTATAGCAAAACAATGACACAGTGTTGTCATAGAGCCCTGAGTAGAGTTTAGGAAGGAACCTCTGCAATTTGGCTGCCTTCATCATGTTCTAAAAAAAAAAAGGGGGTATTCTTTCCTTTGTGAATTTCACATCATGCACCTTAATATCACTCATCTCCCATTTCCTTCATATCCAACCTACCATTGCAACTCCAGCCCAAAGAAAACAAAAGCAAAATAATCTTGACTTGGAAGTTGCTGTGGTGTGTCATTCTGTGTTGCATAGTATACCCCCTTGCCCAAAGAGATTGCAATGATCATTGCAATGAGTCACTGGTTGGATTCAACGTCTTTGGTTTGAGTCAGGGAGAGCTATCCCTGTCCCTCATTTGCTGAGTTTACCCTCCCCTTAATCTGGGGCAGGTGGGTTAGCTGCACCTGGGGTGTGTGAATGGGAGAGCTGCCCCTGTCCCTTGCCTGGGCAAAATGAGAGAGTTGGCCCTGGTGACACAGGCCCATGAAAGCTGGCAAGCTGACCAAACCGTCTTCTACCCAGGCCTAGACCCAGGGCTCTGAGTTGGCCCACCCAAACATCTACCTCATTTATAAACAGCCAAAGCACCTGAAGGGATCAGTCCTACAGATCCAAAGCTGCAGGATATCCATGACACAGGGCGACAACAGGATATCTGTAAGGAGTCCTGGTAAGGATCCAGTATGGATAGTGTAAAAACAGGATATTGTTAATTAAACATTATTATTACAAGTTAACTTAGATAACCAAGTGTCTATTTTGTCATTGTTTTGCTATAAGTGGAGATAGTAATGTGTTCCTTTTTCACCCACTTGTTTCGCCTTTAAAGTAGCATCTACTATTTGCACATAAGGAAAACAATACTTTGTACTATGTTTGCCAAGCTGGGCATGGCCTTTTTGTGAAAATACCACAAAAATTCAAAATCAAAATGCAATTTTCTCAAGTTTTCTTCGTGGCAGAGTGAGCATTACCCCTGAGTTGAGTATCATCCAAGGTCAGACGATAAGGCTTCAGACTCTGAGACCTGAGGCATTCCCAGAGCATTTAGTAGCACATCCTAGGACTCTGCAGATTTGCCCTGGCCAAATACAGAGTAAGCTCTACTTCACACTAACTAATGCCCCATGAAGTCCCTGTCATATTCACCTACACTGGAATAGAATACACTTATACTCTAGAATACTCATTCATTTGCTTAATCTACGTGTGCTTTACCTTAGACCTGTATACATAATCCAGTTAAATTAAAAATTATTTGGGGGATAGAAATTCCAACAGAATAATATGATGGCTCAACTTTCAATGGTTCCCATCACCAAACAGTCCAGATATTGGTTTTTCAGCGACATTTCTACACAGGAAGACACCCAGTCTTGGAGGCTGCTTGGGTGAGAGGTTAGATAGGAGAGTAAAGCAACTAACCTTGTATTAGTTGGTGTAACTAAAACCACATTTTACTGACCTGAAACTGAACACTGTGCTCCATTGTTGTCGGTAAGGGATAAATAATTTTGTTTTTCTATTTACACATTGCCATACCATTAGAGAAGTTCCAGAACTAGAGGCAAATAAAGGCATTGACAATGTTCACTGTGCCAGGTACAGTTTCACTTGCCTTTTTCTCTGTTGAAAAGAGAGTGTGATAAAAGCATATTCTAGCCAGAAACAGATTTTGTATTAGCAATCAGGGGAAATGGGCTCCACTGTCAGCTGGTTTCCAGGGCATTAACAAGCACACCGCACAGCACACTTGGATGAACACACTGTTGGATAATTGTTTTTCATGCACACATACAAAATAAATGCATGCCTTTACTAGACAGTACTAAGAAACACATAGTCAGTGTTAACAGCAGCTTCTTAAGAAAGAGGTTGGAAATTGTTACAGAAAATATACCCAAGTAAATCTTCACCTCAATTTATAGTAGTAGTTGATAGCAGTAATTAAAGGCAAGGCATATTTTCTCATAAAAAGATTTTCAAAACTGTCTGCTCAAATTCAATCTTAAGCAAATCAGTTAATGGACAATTTATTTTTTATGCAGGATTCATCTTTCCAACTTAAAAAAGCATGACAATGATGAGTTCATCCAAGGTGAACATGGATCCGAAGGAACAGTACAAAGCCATAGAGTTTCTTAGACTCAAATTAACACTCAAAACCATTTCTGAGGAGAAATGTTATCAAAATGATTGAAAAGGCACAGGGGGAAAAAAACCAAAACCGTGTATCAGGGATAAAAAGATATCAGATCAAATACCACAGCAAGCTCTGCTACTTCAGTCATCTCAGAACAGCTCCAAATAAGACAATAGAGCTCAGAAAGATTGAGGAAGGTCTGAAAACATGAAGAGGGGGAGGAGGAGGAGGAGGAGGAGGAGGAGGAGGAGGAGGGAGAGGAAGGAGAAATAGAGACCCACACACACACAGAGACAGAGAGCAGACAAACATCCGGCTGACAGGATATTCTCCTACTACAAAACAAATGCTATTCTCTTAATACCTCAAGTCCAGGTTCAATCTGAAATCATGAACAGCAAAGTCTGTCTGCTTAAAAGAGAAGTGAACCCTTTGAAAAGGATAAGCTAATTAGCATTCAAGTAATAGTCTGCATAATTTGAGTACTCCCAATTGAGTGCTTTTACTAAGTAAGCATTCCACTCATTTAAATATGTTGCAAGTTGAATCGTTCACAGCATGCTGGGTGCTGATTGAGTGATCTCCACCTGCATAGAGCACTTTTCACAGTGAACTCTTAGGTAGATTTCCTCACCCCAGCCCTCCCTTTGGCTACTTTTTGCTAAAGAAGAAACATCTTCCTGGTATGGAATTCTTTTGCCAATTAGAAATATCTTTAGCCTTTCACCTTTTATATCTTAAAAGATTCAGGAAATAATAGTAACGAGTCAGTGCATGTCCACTAAAGTTTATTTCTGCTAAGGAGATATCTGTTAATCAGTTTCATCCCTTCAGGATGCAAGTTATAATTTGGAAAGTAGCAACAATGCTCAGTGCTGGGGGACTGTACCATACTAAACTGTGTGTTTTCAATGGTTCATTCATTCTTGTAGGTTGGGAAAAACTGAGAGGAAATGAAGTAATTGTGAGGGATGGGACTCCCCAGGTCTTTACAATCACACCGAAATTCTAAGAGCATAGGTTTTCATAGAAAACAGAAAATAGTTACATAGTTTTTATATGGAACCACTCAATCATTTTCTTTTGCTTTATTTTTTGCCCAATGAACAATATAAACCACCAAGTATTTATTGAGCATCAATTATATATAAATATGTCAAAGACTGAAGATTCAAAACAGATTATGACCTGAAGATGCTCCTTTCGGATTTTATTGGGAGCACTGAGCATCTTTATCAGTACAGTGAAATGTTAATTTTCTTCTTAAACATAAAGTTCTCTATTTCAATGATCTATAGACCATTTCAGTTGTTTTCTTGGTCACTAGTGAATAAAGCCAGGAATTAGAGTCCAAATATAACACTCTAAATAACATCTCAGCCCTAGACCATTCCATCTCATCCATAGCTAGTAATAATGCTCACCTCACATGTAGGATAAATAAAAAAGGCAACAATCTAGGTTTTCAGAGATAAGCACTGGCTGGCGCATTCTCTGCCTTGCTGTTACTGTGTGAAATGGTATACTCAAACTTGATGTGCCTTCCAGTCTTATGATTTAAGTGGGGACATGGCTTTTGACAAATTTGAACAAGACACATTCCCCACTGGGATAATTAAATCTATAATGTTACAGAAAAATAACTATGTCCGTGTTTTTATTAGTTACTTTAATTTCCCTTAACAGCAACAAAAATACGATTAGATTGGAATTTCTAAGATGTTGTTTCATTTAATATCTTCATGGAAGCCTCTCTTGGAAGCACAGGCAGAGCTAAGAACATCAGGATGTGAAAGGTCATTGCAGAGAAAAAATTCTTACTTTTAGTCATTTTAAAAAATAGTAAATAAGAAAATTTAGTCAACAACTGAAATCAATATGAGGTACACAGTTTCTTGGAAGGAAGGGTAGAAGGATGGAGGGAAAAAAGGAAGGAAGGAGAAATTTGGTGTAATTGGATGTGGGGCTTAGTTATGATATATATAATTTGTGTTATGACTCTTAAAAATCTCAAATCAGGTGGGTTATGGTGAACAATACTGAAAAAAAATCACCTCAAAAAATTCACCACTTGTTTTGGCATCACTAAATACAGTAGATTAGTTTTCCTATGTGTGATGGCTAAAGTTCAGTTTAAATTACTGTGCTTAAGAGAACCATAAAACAAAAATGTCTCAACCTGCAGTGCCCAGTTGCGAAAGGCAGATAACTTCTGGGAATGCTTGGGGATACTGTTCATACGTCATAACAAGACACATGTTTTCACGTCTGTAAACAAGATTGGCTGCCCAATGCACAATATGTGCTTCGTCACATGTAAGGTAGACAGGAAGTACATAGGGAGGTATGCTCTCTTTCCACCTTCCACTGGACAAAGGAGGGACATTCTCAGCCTGTGGGTTTAACCTTTACAAGCACCAGACTAATGTAATTAGTGGCCACTTTCTGGGACTC